>NC_042493.1:81374319-81376803 GCF_005508785.2 Acyrthosiphon pisum
TTTTTACTCAACTTATTTGTTGTAATTCATAGTTTTATTGACATTCATAGAAATAAAAACTAATTAAATTGGAAACTGAAATTGTCCGTAAACAGCTCAAAACAAATCAAAATATTTTGAAAATTTTATCATGTATAGCAAATATAAATATAAACAACCAGTGAAAATTTCATGTATCTACAGTCTTTCGTTTTAAAGTTACACCAAAAACCAAAATCAATTTTCTCGAAAACAGATTTTGCGTAAAAATTCCCGTTTTTCCTTAATTTTTCTTTTGTTTTTCACGGCGCTTTTGAAAACTATTGGAAAAATGTTACTTTTGACCCCCCAAAGTACCAACTAGATTCACTTTCCTATCAGAAAAGGTACTGTTGAAGAAAATCCAAGCACTTTTACTGTCCTAAAAGGTGATGACAGACACAAAAATAAAAAAAAAATAAAAAAATAAATAAAAAATTAAAATATAAAAAAAAAACACACAGCATTGTAAAATCAATACATTCATCGTTCCACTCAGAATCTAAAAAATAAAAAAATATTTGAAGTTATAAACAATTAACCAGATATAATAGCTATAGTAGGTAGGTATACCTACCATTTATATGCAAGGAAAAAGTAGCCAATAAATAAAATGGCCAATTTTTTATACCCATGTTATTTTAAAATAAAGTTTTTACACAGCAACCACCCACATTTCGAAAATATTCGATTTAAATATTTGTACTAATGCACAGCTTAGTTTTGGTATTTTTAATTAAGCTTTGGGCATCAACAAATGGTATTTTTTTTTACAATATGACACAACCCGTTTGTAAAATTTTATTTTAAAAATGTATAGTCCTTGCAGTACCTATCTGCGACTACACATTGCGACCCACGAGTTTTATCGATAGTGCCTGTGCTTTTGTCCGCCTACGTTAATTAATTTTCGATGTCCTGCTCGTCAGCTTTGAGAGAGAGATATAGAGATAGATAGATAGATAGAGAGTGAGAGAGAGAGAGATAAAACAGAGTTCTGTTTGTTTTATGTAGTGCATAATATAAAGTTTATATTTTCATGCGTGCACACTATACATCATACCGCTCATAACAACACTATAAATGGTAATTAAAAAATATGTACTTCTCGTATTTTCGTATAGCATAATATCAAAAAGGTAAGGTATGCAATTTTAGGTGCACATCATGCACATATTAATTATTTTATTTCAACTTTAAAAACTAATAGCTAATACCTATATAATATATGAGTGCATGGTACAACAATGGTGCGCCCTCAAAATATACCATGCTCCATTTAAACGTATTTCAATATTATTTCATTAATAACTAATTACATCAGCATTGATTAAATTGTATTTAAACATATTACGTACTATACTAATTATAATTAAATATTCAAAAACTTTAATCATTTGATTAATTACTACACATTATAATATAATACTTATTCATCTATTTGTATATACGTAATCAATTCTTAGGAATTTTATAAGAAAGTTTAATAATTTCATAATACAATTTAATTTAAACTTTTGAAAATATTGAAGATATGTTTTAATGTAAGTAGGTACCCTATTACTTGGTTGTATAGCTTTTACTTTGTACAAGTCTCACATATTGTAAAAACCTATGCATATTATAATGATGGCAGTAATTAGAATGAACATTTCATAGTTTTCGAAATTGATTTAACAATGTATTGTCTTTTATGATTTTCTAGTAAAAAAATGTTTGAAGAAATTATAGTTCAAAGTTTGAAACATAAAAAAGATTAATTCATTTAAAAAATATGCAATCTTAATAGACGGTATAAAAAACACGAGAAGAAAAAAATGCAATCGTTATTAGTGAGTATAAGCATTTTTTTTTTCCAAAGACCTCAACACGACGTTGCTTTAAGTCTTTGATGTATATTCGTCGACAATACAAGCCATTATATATATTAAAATAGACGTATACATGATTTTATTATACTGCATCTTCATCACGTATTATTATAATGATAATAATAATATTATATATTATATTATATTATGCAATAAAACGTAAATCGGACACGACGAAGAGACAACTGCACGACGAACCTAACGATTTCCGGTTAGACCATATTATAATATTATACCACTGCCGATTGCAAGTGTGGCGCATTTTATTCATATCGCGTCACCCAATTTACAATAATAATAATTATAATAAAATCACGTAGACCTGAATGCATATTTTCTGTGTCAGTGTCACGGGCATTATCTGCCGTAAACACACGACACTTGCCGAGCAAGAGATGCGACCTTTATAATAATAATATTATTACCGACGTTATATACCTACTGCAGAAACGACAATATCGTAATATTTTCATTAAAATTGTTATAAAATTTCATTCTCAGCTGTATACGATTCGAGAGTGAGTTAGTGGAAACGCTGCCGACACGATGTATTGATTTTTCCCCACAACGTGTAATATATTATATATTATTATTG
>NC_042493.1:81376903-81418546 GCF_005508785.2 Acyrthosiphon pisum
TGATTCTTTTCGGTCTATTAGCGGCCGCATTTCCAAACGCAATCGACACAACAGAAATGAAGACAAACTGGAAGAAACTATTACCGGCGGAGCCATTATTTTTGTCAATCCATTAATTATTTACCCGTTTATTTATTTATTTTTTACATGACCTATAAAATGATCGGTTAATTTCTTATTGAAATGTTTTCTCAGCGTGCAAGCAATGAATAAAATTCAATGTAGATTCCGGAACACACAGGTAGACACCTACGCAATAGGTATACCTACGTACGATGTTAAAAGATTTATCATCAATGATAATTTAATAAAACGAAAACTTTATTGAAAAAATTCCCATAAATTGTCAATGTTCTGTGAACTGTACTGCAGAAAATAATAATTCTAAATTGTCTTCGATTACGAGTTTCAGAATTTATTTTGACGAAATGGCTGAAACAGCCGGTGTCTAAGCAACTAGAAATGTTCGAACAAATTACACTTCTAAAAAGTAATAAATTCTTTCGAATTAGGTAGGTGCCCACAAAAGAAAATAACGATTACAGTACGTTTTCAGTAAAATAATATTTAAACGAATTCGTTTGTACCCGTTGAATTTTCCGGACAAAAATTTGATTTTTAAATTGAAAATAATTAATATTAACAGCACCAGTGGATTTCGATTAATTTTGATGGAAGTCCGTTACTGAACAAATTTTCCGCAGCCCGGACGACCGGAATGTTTTTAACGATGTATTTTCTTGGTCTTATTTATTTTAATTATTTCATATTTCTTATTTTTTTAACGTAATTATATTAATTTACAAAAATTATGTATCAGCTGGTTTAAGGCGTTCGCTACACCACTCACACCACTGTCACGTACAAATTTGACGTGCGGTACGGACTTTGATAAATGTCCCATCGCTTTTTAAAACAACAATATATTTCAAAAACCATATTTATTTCAGTAAAAATCGAAGTTCGTAAAAAAAATTGACCGACATTCGTTGGCCCCTAACCTTTGACGTCCATAACACGCTAATCTGTAATAATAATTATTATACAACGTGACATACTACGGCTACGGTAGGTAGGTAATAACTCTGAACAGAATCCTCCTAATGGAATAAAAATGTAAATTATCATATTGTTTTATTCGTTTATAATATGACAATATTTGTTTTTCCGTAACGGTGATAGGTTTGTAAATTAACTTTATTACATAACTACACAAAGCAATTAATACTTTTGAATATTTTATAATACATTTAGTATCAACTACATTTTAAAATCAATAATAATTTATACAGTGCAAAATATTTTGATGTATGTGCACAGATATTTTTAAATTTAAGATTAACTTATTTTTTAGATGTTTACAATATCAACAAAATACTTTAAAAGTTCAAGGTACCTGCATAATAATATATTAATATATAAAGAAAAAAATACCTGTGGGCTATGATATCGATATATTAAATGCCTACCTATATATATTAGTGTCAATTTTTTTAATTCAGATATTGTTAACCAGGTAGGTAATATCATATTTAGTGACCAGATATTTTAGGAAAATTATGATGTTCCGTAATAACTTATATGATCGCAATCCAGTTAATAAATTAGATCACTTGTCTTTATAAATGTAAAATATTATTATAATATTGACTAGATATTATTGGTATTTTCTGACTTTGTATTGAAAATATATTACGACACCAAAAATTATCGCTAACGGTTGTCATTATCTAAATTATTATTTGATTTATACGTACGTATATGGCCGTAGGTACGGCTTTAGATTATGTACAGTATTATGATTACCACTGTTATTAGTATTTACCTTTGATAATACATTTTTAGGGTTCCGTACGATAAAACGGGACCCTATTACTAAGGCTCTGTTGTCCGTCCGTCCATCTGTCACCAGGCTGTGTCACATGAACCACGAAAGTTAGAAAGTTGAAATTTTCACAGAATATTATGTATTTCTGTTGCCGCTATAACAACAAAATATACCAAAAATTCTAGAATATATAATACAAGCAGTGTTGCCAACATGTTTATAGATGATGGTTCGGAACTCTTCGTGCGCGAGTCCGACTCGCACTTGGCTGGTTTTTTTTTAATATAACTGTGGCTTCCGTATTTTTTAAAAAAATATATACTTTTAAAAACAAAATTTAAAAAAAAAATATATCATACTATCGATTGTTATAATATAGACAAGTTAAAATCAAGAACTTGGTACAACAACTAGATAATTTCACCTTTTTTTGTAAATTTATTTTTTGATGATATAGGTAATCTTTAAAAAAAAATTGTCCATATTTGGGTGCAACAAAGAGATATATACATAAATATACACTATAGTTTTCAATATAATTGGAGTTATCTTGATTTGAATTTTGGTACAACAATCAAGTAAATCCTACCTATACTAGGTACAGCAAAAAACACTACACTAAACAAATACTAAATACTATAACAAAATATGCAGATATATAGGATTTATAAGTCATGAACTTAATTTTTGTGGCCAAGAATAAACAACTATAATGTTTTGATTTTGAAATTTTTATGGGCAAAAATTCAGATAACTCCATATGCCTATAAGGTTAACTTAAATACATTTTAGAAAATATCATAATTAGTTATAACAACTCACAGATTAGGTATACAATTATCAGACAAAAGAGAAGTTAACATGAGGTATGTCATATGTACTACATTGAGTATAAATTATTGTGCACAATATTATTGTTTTGTCATATTGTTGTTCAAATTAAAATATTACAGTATAATGTTATAATAGCTTTACTCAGTTGTGCCACTGCCCATCCTATACAATGTCTTGGCCTCATACCTACTTGGACCAGTGTCCTATCAAAATAACTGTATATACTGTATATATTGTTAAAAAAAAAGTTTAAGTTAAGTTAAAAAGTGGATTTTTTTAAGTTATAACTTAACTAGTTAATTTTCTAACCAATTAATGGACGTAACCAGTTTAATAATTGATGGTCGAGATAGCTAGCTTTTCACAATTGATTTCAAAAATTATTCCGTCAAGTTAAATATTTATTAAATTATTTTGCTTATACTTGAATATTAATATAAAAATCATTCAATTCTATAAAAATACAAACATCTCTGTTAAGTAATTTTATTGATAGCATAATTTTTATATAGATATATTTTAGTTGATTAGCAAGGTTTAATATTGCTATTTTGTACAAAAACATTATATTTATTAACAATATATTAATTATTGAGAAGTGTATAGTTTAAATGTTTAATAACCATCTAAACGAAAATAGGTAGAGTGAAACCTCGAAAACTCGAATCGGTTGGGGGCGAAAAAAAATGCGAGTTATCGAAAATTCGAGTTATAGAAAAAATTGTGTGTACTTCTTAAAATGCAAGGGCGAAGATATTCCTTCGAGTAATCGAAAATTCGACTTATAGACGATCGAGTTATCGAGGTTTCACTGTATATACACTTTACAGTGTTACAGTGTACACTATGATAATAGTTCAATAAAATAGTTTATTATAATTTAAATTAGAAAGAGTGCGCAGTCACTCTTTGTATATTGTGATCAACATATACTAGTTAAACTGTTAACTTAAAACTTATTGATATTTTCGTGTTCGCTTAACTTAACTCGAGTTAGTTATTTGTATTAGCTTGCTCACCTTTGATTTAAAATATTATTTTTATTAAACGTAAAACTATGATAACGTATAAATAAATAAATGGATATTATTCCGATTCGAACGGTAAACACGTGAGTATTTGACATTATACAATATAAAATATTTGAATATATGACATGTAGTCGGATGTAGAATGACGTTTATGAGTGTTGTGTAGTTGTACTCGTGCACACATAATAATAATAATAATAATAATAATATGAATAAAACGTATATGGTTCGTACACACGATGGTTTTATACCCTCAGAAAACCTCTGAATAATAAAATATTTATTTACCTTCTGTAAATCGTGTATGCATGATAATGTGTGATTTAATTTACAAAATGTAAAATTAATACTTATATAGGTATAGTTTAGTTGATAGGTACACAAAGGATGTATTATTATTTGGTAGAACGATCAAAATAGCTTATTGTTTTTTCACCCGTATACATACAGTTGTATACAATGTTATAATAATATATTATTAATTTATTTGCATCTTGTATTAATAAAATATTTTCGTTCAGAATGTGTTCAGCAGATGTGATCAATATATTTAATAATATTATAAAACTACCAAGGTTGTTGTGAAACGCAAGTGTAGCCATCTGTGAATACGTATTATACAATAATGAAAATAATATCGTGTAACATCCCTCAATTCTTTGAAAATTGTCTTACTCAATTTAAAAATCCTGTAACTTGATATATACGGAAACGTCTGAACTAAGTTAAAGCTGAGTTTTGTGATTTAAGCATTTAAACTATTTATACCGTATTAAGTACATTATAAACTTGTAAATATAGTCTTAGTACATTTGCAAAGTCATTTATGTATTACACTAAATGGTAAATAGTTTCAGTATGAATTAACTAAGTTCATCTGTCCATTTTCTTTCATGTAGCCGCAATTTAAATAAAATTTCCCTACGTAATAATTATACACATTTAATTAATGTTAGTTCCGCATAAAATGTTTGATATATTTTATGCACTTTAAAATTGTCTTAACAACCTAATTTGCATAAAATTGCTCTAAAAATGTTGCGGTATGTACCCTAAATTCAAATGTTTTCCTTGAAAAAATGTGTTTGTGATTAATATTTCAATAGCCTGTTTGCTTCCCACTGATTCAAATATTCAATAATAATTATAGTCACAATTATCTAAATGCAACAAATTGAAAATATTAAGTCGAAAGTTTGGCAAACATTTTTACGTTGATGGACTGATACCAGCACCCAAATATATGGGTAATATAAAAAAAAACCAATATAATATTATGTACTTACTTAATATTTGAAATTATTTTTTTTAGTTTTCAACAAAGTTTATAGTGTAAAACCATTTAAAATAAAAACGCTTCAGGAATATACTATAATCATTCAGTAATTAAGTTAGGTTATATAGATTTTCTCTTGATATTATTAATATTTTTTTTTTTTTAAAGTAACATTAAATAAGCAGTATTAATTGAAATCACAATGATTTAAGGTTATCATTTATCATACGATATATAATATATTATTATTATGATGGAAAATAACAAAATAATATTATTATAACATTATTATTCTGAGTAAATCGTCAATATTTTTTTTAAAATTTAAATTCGTTCACAATATGATTTGGTTTTAGTATTATAAAGTAGATTTACAGTAGGGGAACATGGGGCAAAATGAGTGTACGAGGTAAGATCTGACAGCGTAATTATTCCTCCATAATTATTATTAATAATATGTTTGAAACCTCTTTGGAATATTTTATGGAGGCATTTAGATGATTTTTTATGGTAATTTTATGATTACTGATAAAGGGACATGATACAGGGACATAAATTCCGTTTTATTTTCACATAATTTTTTTGATTTCAATAATTTTTTTAATATATTACTCGATAGGTACCTACATGAGTTAGTAAAATTATTTAGCAAAATATGTTTTATGAAATATTTGATGTTAAGAATTTCAGATTAGTGCCTTGTAACCCTGGTAATTTTTTCTTCTACATTAGGAATGTCCTGTAGAGATACAATCTGCCGTTTTTCAAATGAGACCCCCCCTCCTTCTTTAATTCTGTAAATTAATCAGTGAATAATTTTTCCGAAAAATTTGATTCATCACAATCAAAATTCGTACGGGTAGTTTTTTAGTTATTTAACATTGTGTTCTAATAGGATAACGGTCGACGGTAATGGGTTATACAGATATGGAGACTATAGTAACTTGCCAATGTTAATCATTAATAGTTTGAAAAATGGCATAAATGTATAGTAAATACTAGTTCCAATATTACGTCCATTTTATATTTTTGTAAAACCATTTTTAAGGACTATTTTCCTCAGTACAAACACCGTAATAACTAAGAAACTACTTATTCGAGTTTTTAATTAGGTAGGTAGATCAACATTTTCAAAAAAATTATTCACTGAATACTTTACAGTATACAAAATTAGGGTTTTAAATTGAAAAACAGAAGCTTGTATCGCTACAGCCTACAGGACACTCATTGAGTACCTAGTACAAAAAAATTTAAGAATTATTAAAGGAAAAAATAGGTTTCAACATGCTTGCTAAATCACAATGTGTATTGTAATAATAATATAAATTTATATTTCTTTTTGGTTGTTGTCATATCCCATTTCATTATGTAAGCACGTTTTCATAAGAAAAGTCGTCCATTTTATCTGACATAAACAAAAAAGTCTGTTATTTAATTGTATCGAAGTATACATGATACGTCTTCCGTTCTTCGTTTCAACAATGTAATTTAATTCTTATTTAGTTATTATTAACAATTTAAACTTTAAAGATTAAACTATAAAAAGGAAATTAAAACTTGTTTGTTTTTACTTATAAACTAATTATGTGTTTATATTGTTATCAAAATTATTAATATAAAATTGAGATACTCAAATACACCATTAATATTATAACATCATGATTGATTTAATATTGTACCTATAACCTAATTAATTATCGTGAATTACAGAGCTTTTCTGGGAATTCCCGTCAAATTATGTTCCTGGAAATTGCCCAATCCTCTACATCCAATATTATCATATCGTGTTATTTTAATGCGCAAAACTTTATCTCACTATTCCCAAATAACCTTAAATCAAATGTTTACGAGTTACGGTACCTAATACAATTATACAACACACTGTCTATGGACTATCTAATAAACGTTGGTTAACATACCTGTTACCGTTGGTTATATTTTGTATCTGGGTTTTTTACTATCATGAAATACTTATATATAGGTTATAAATATTATAACTAATTCGTGAACACTGCAGCTTCAGTATACTTAACACTCGCTTGAAAACTTACAATATTAAAATATTTAATTATATGAAAAAATACTACTATAGACGTATCTCTATTCCAAGAAAACAAAATGTTAGGTATAAAATAATAAAGCATGTAGGCAGCTGCTATGTATGAGTGTTTTTCGTTTAGTTTTAATATTTTGTCTTTAGCTATTTTTGAATTTTTTTTTGGTCATCAGATGATTTTAGATGATTATTGCCGTAAAACAAAACAATTAAATAAATAGTATTATAATTTATAACAAAAATAATGAAATATGTAACATTATCCCACAATATTACTCACTCCTAATAAGAAATTCGTAAACATTTTAGGTACAAACAATATTGTAATTTAATTTGTAAATACAAAATGAAAGTTTACAAATTAATTAAAATTTTTTTTAACACTTTTGAGTCCACCTCAGTTTCTACAAATACCTACGCTGGCTACGCTCGTGTGACATTACGAAGAAATGAATTTGGCAGGGTAGTCGTCCCCGATTTAAAACCATTACTGCAGATCAAAATGCTTGACTTGTTGATCAATTCTTTTTTCACAAATTTCAAAATTACTGTGGCTAATGTAACGCAGCTGTTATGAACTTCAAACGAAATAACGGACTGAAATAATGTTATGCCGATATACGGATGACGGTGTGGCTACGGCGGTAAGTACAGACGTCACAATAACCGGTATGACGATAACATGTGATGTCGATGATGATGATTATAATAGGCAATATTATCAATTACCTAATATCTTCTAATAGGTCGTCCAAGTGCGTGTGCGGCGGCCTCTGCCATGTCCGAGTTTAAATAGAAACGGATTAACGGTGGCGGTCAGATACACCATCATCCGCCCGCGCCCTCGGGCCGAGGTCTTTTACCCGCAGAGCGGCAGCGACCGCACAACAAATACGCATACCCCGTTGGCGCTAACGACCCAAACACCTCGAGGGTACATAAAATGGTATAATGTATACCAGGTATACTTACTATAATATATCTATAAAACAGTATTAAAACGAACACACAAACACACACACGATATGAACGTCTAACACAAACCGACCGCGACCCGAGTGGAATGCCAAGACAGCCGTACTTCTCTACACATAATAATAATATCATGGCGTTATAATATTATATTATTTTGTCCGTGTGCGTGTGTGTTTGTATTCAATTCGTCAATATTATAATGTATATAATCTAACGACGTATTATACACGTTGTAAGTATATATAATACATATATAGTAGCCACGGAGGCGTGTGTTAAAAATAGGTATATAGCTAGGTACATGTTATACAGAATAAATAATACGAAACGGACGTAAGGAAATTATTACACTACATGAGCCCATGGTGAAATTGTGTACATGTTTACATATTATTCGTATATTATTATTCGACGCGCCTGAGTAATATATACAGCGGTCACGTATAAAAAGGGTAATTATTATTATATTATTATATTGTATGCACAGGTAGGTACGTTTGTATGTTATACCGTACACGTCATAATATATGTATATGTACCTATACAGCACCTCCAATGCGTTTGTATTGCAGTATAGGTGCGTAAAACGATTAGACGATTTTGTGATGTATTACAACATTTAATATACAAACACAAAAGACGTGAAAAGAAAAGGTGAAAAAAAACTTAATTTTTTCGTGTGTGTGCACTGTCCGAACCGTATCGAACACGAGAAAAAACGAACTAGACATGCGCGTGACCACCGCTCTCATGTATCACACGCACGCCTGTCGGTGTACCTTTGGTTTTTTCGTATTATCCGTCCATGGGCACAAACAGCGCTATAATTTTATTTTTATTTTTTTTTTTTTTGGGGGGGGGGGGGAGGAGAGAGATTGAATTCAGTTCAAGTTATACGAGGACATAATATACTTTTGGTGACTTTTATCAAGTCGTACCTAAACACGTAATATAATAATATTGAATATAACATATCATATTATTATTATTATTATAACAATATGACGACTATATGACCTGAAATTCCAAGATGCTGACTTGGTAGTCTCATAGTTATAGTAAACATAACAATATCATTGGTATGGACAATATTCGTAGAGAAAAATAGTTGTTTACTTATAGGTATTTACTATACTGCAGCGTCTGTTCACTTATATTTGAGAGAGCACTCAATTTCTTGACCTGATTACGTTGGATTGAATCAGGACATTTTTTGGCAAGGTAGAAGGGTTTCGTATCCTTGGTACATGTGCATGTTCAAATTATATTATTTTTAAATAACAACATTGAACATATTTTTTTGGTCCAAAATTAGAGAAGGCCTATTTTTTCCAGTCGTTTCGACGAGACAACTACGACTTGAATTGAATTAAAATTGATGGAATGAAGAGATAGCCAGTTAAAATGTAATCATGCCGATATTATTATTTTACATTTGTTATAATGTTTAAATATTATATAATCTATTTTTTATTTATTTCATTAAATGTTATACTAAAATATACTAAATTGTTTGAGTAGTTTATCAAGATATTATGATGACAGATAATTTAGAAGTCTAGACAGTGGTGTATATAGAGATGTGCAAATGGGAGGGGGGGCTGAGTTATATGTATTAATATTACAATATAGTAAATAAAATAATATTTATATATAATATTGTAATATGTTATAAAAACATCTTCGCATTTGTATGTGGTTAAAAAAGATAAGTGTGGCCTGGAAACCTCTGTGTATACGTCATTGACTACAGAAATGAAACAAGCTGCAGTTCGATTCATGTGACATTTTAATAAGCCAAAAATATTATTTATAACTTAAATTTAAATAGGTAGCTCTCATTTAGTAAATTTTTATTTTATAGCCATAGTATAATATATACTAATTAGTTACATTGAGATTAATTGAAAAAAATAGCCTACCCAAAATATATGGTATTAAAAATATATATGTGTTGCTGCTGAACAAAACATATAAGTGAAGTGGTGTGCATTTACACACCGGTAGGTTTTACATTTTGTAAATATTTTAATGAATGTGTATTAAAATACCTCTTAGTGCCGTATAGCCAGAGAATTTTTTTTTGTTTGGGAGGAATTTTATTTCACTAGTATTGTAGAACTAAAATAAGTGCTTAATACTTATTACCTTATAACACCATTGTTTATAAAAAAATGTCGGGGGAACTGGCCTCCAGTCACTCCTCGGCTACGGAACTGGTACCCACTGATAACTTTTCTAATGGTTTCCGATGAAATCCAACGTAATCCAACTGAGAAATTAAGCTGAAATATTGCTATGTACGCAATAATAATATGATCGTATTGAGTGAGTATGCTGAGTCATAAATGGAAACCTATATAATATATAACATAATATTATGTTGTGGCAGTCCACTCGATTTTATCAAAATAAAGTTGTTTCTCTCTCTATATATGTATATACTCTATAGTACCTATATATAGAGATTGAGATGGGCAACACATTAATTATCACAATCTTTGCGATCATCGTTTGTCCAACATGACGACGTGATCTCATAATAACGACTATGCGGGATTCAACATTTTATGATCCATAAACTGACTTACTGTGCACACTGCAGGTATGCACGCAATTAAGTTTGTAGCTTACATTAATAATCCTACAATAAACCAATTCATTAGTTGCTTTGTAAGTATGTAATATAGGTTCGTCGTCGTCGTCGGATTAAATGTCATTATACTGTCTGAACTGCTGAGAAGTTGCCGCGATAGCCACTTTATTTTGGTTGCTCGAATAAATCGCTAAATTAGCTACAGATGTGTATAATTAGACCCACAGTAATTGAATTATCGTTTATTTTCTTTGACCCAACACATACGGTTTGATGTAATTTGACTGTCATCAGTTAGAGATATTGTTGAGATATCAATTTATTTTTACACGTATATAGGAACAATCAGCCTTCACATCTTCACATAATGACGAGAAAATGTTCAAAATGTGTTTTATAATATGCAAATCGATAATTATCTGTGTACGAGTACTATACTTTTCTACAAATAACTAAATAAACAATAACAAATAAAAATAAAAATGTCTATTCTGGTTTTGCCATTGACACAAGCATATAAAAATATAAAATATATTTCTTTGACTTTAAATCTTTAAACAATTAAAACATTATTAAAGTTAGAATTCAATGCTTCAATATAAATCTGTGAGACGTATTGCAATAACTACCAATAACTGATGATATGAAAAGATAATTATTTTTTTTTAAACGTGTGAATAATTGTGTTTTAATAACCAATAAAATTATTCTCCTATACCTATTGTATATTATGTTACGGGCAAAGTAGAAAATTGGGCATTGTGCACAGTACTCGTTTCTTGTGAGCAAAGTTGCAATAAGTTTACATTGGCCGGACATTGTATACAGATCCCATTTAGATTTGGGCACTGTAGGTTAAATATTGAATAAAATTATAAAACAGTTCTACATAATATGATTGAATGTACTTTCCTATTATAATAAATTTACTAAAATAATATTTTGTTAACTTTTGAATGATTGATGTATAGGTAGCGATGTTTCGTATAAAAGGAGTGAAAGCGTATTCAGATAATTATACGAATGAAACGTCTATTAAAAAAAAAATCAAAGAATGTGATTCAGGGACTGTAACCAAACCTAAAATACCGGTTCTGGAACCTTTAAATATTAAGAACCGGAACCGGAACTGAAACCTTTATCTTAATAAAGAAAATACCGGCATATTAAATGAAACATGTTCTTTTAGGTTCAAAAATAAAATTATTTGATTTATCATAATTTAATGGTATTACTGTTTTGTGTATAAACTATGTATGATCAAATGGATTTTCTAATATTTCTCGTAGGTACTATTAATAAAACTTGCATTCCGGATAGGTACTTAAAATTATTATACTTTTCGGTACTTATGTCATCATCACAACCGACATTTTTTGGAACCCATATCTTTATTTATTTTTTTTATCAATAAACCAGAACCGAACCAGAACAGTCATTATATTTTTGGAGAACCAGTACCAACAGGAACCAATACCAATAAATTCAAAAGGTTTCAGTCCCTGGAATGTATATGTTATATAATTCGGGAGAAACAACTGTTCAATATCTATTAGCGAGTGAGTAGAGAGACTTAAAAAACATGTAGGTAGTAATTGATTGAAATGTGATTGGGTATAGGTACCCAGCTTGAAATCATCAACTTTCCAGTGGAAAATTGTTATCGTAATATTTTATTAACATAATTATTTTGATGGTGTTCTATTATTAAAACTGACACTTAACGAAATTAAATGTATCGACATTTATTGTAACTTTAAACCTTTGCGTGTTATCACAATACATATTATGTGACCAGCCGTATACAGATAATGCTTCCAAACTTACTAGATGCACTTTATACGAATTTAAAGATTTTTCCAGGAATATTCACAATTTTTGTTTTTTGATTTTTGACGTTATTTTATTTTGATAGAGTTTTTTTCACGATTATTATTATTTGTACCATCACTTTGAAAATGTCTAAGATACTTTTAAACTTTAAAATAGCATTCTATAATTATAATGTAAAATATCATCAAAGAGAATATTAGTTCCTAAAGTTTTAATATATTAATCTTTATCTTTTTTACTTAAGTTTTATAATTTATAATTATTTAAAGTTTAGACTGAATAAGTAGGGGAGGGGAGGTATGGCCTAATATGAACTAGATACTAATTATTGTATTCCTCAGACGACTATGTGCCATGGAATAATGAAGTACATAGCTCTAAAAATAGCAAATACGATTGATGATAGGTACCTTGTACCAGAGCCGGACTTAGATTTTTAGATGACCCGGGTAAATCTTTTATTGAGACCCCTAGCTGTAAAAAATTATAAATATCCAATATCTAAGACGTAAACGAAAAAAGTTAAAGTTACAAAATTGCACGTTATAACTGATAACTATATCTACCTAAAACGTGTTTATTACAAGTTTAAACTACCACTGTTCATGTATCATACAAATTATTTTAAAAGATATAAATATTATAGTAATTGTATGAAACATTCGTAATTTGAAGGGTGAAGATAATTATTTTTATCTCTTAACATTTTATTTATAAAATTTTTAATCAAACCTTGAGTACCTTGACAATGTTACATTACAAATAAATTATATAAATACAGTTTAATTAAATTCAATACTTTAAATTTTTTATATACTGAAAATAGTACAATCAAAATTATGTCAAAAAAAAATCTGGCGGTCTTTATAGAAGTAGAAGTTTATGTCACACCTTATCAAATCCGGGTTTTCCGGAAACTACCACCGCGCTGTTTAAAAATAAACCATAAACCACTCGAAAGTTTATACTTAAATACTAATATATTTTGTATTTGCTTTATGTCCCAATGCCAGGTTCCCATGTTTGTAGCGCAAATCATATAAGCACAAATCAATTGTGTTATTTTTTTTAAGTTTAAATTTGTTTTCATATATTTATAGTATTCCGTGGTATCCGGATGTCCCCTCCCTACATCTGCTGCTCGGGGCAAGTGTCTTTAAGACCTTCCGTCAAATCCGGCCCTATCTAATGCTTACGTATTATGAGATTTATTTAGAATGTTCGACGGACAACGTTAAAACCAAAACGCTATATAACTTACACGTGTGATTTTCATCGTAATCTAAATCTCTCCCTAATCTCTAATTGCCATGTCAACCATACCGAAACTGGTTCGATTAATACTTAGTATTATAAATTGCAGTGTCGTAATTATAGCTGATGGGGTATATTATTTCTACAATTTATTTTAAGTTAATAGTTTACCCTATAAATAATAATATTCTCTGAGTTATATTATAGTGACTATATAATAATATTATACCGAAAGTAAATATTCGGGTGCATTCCGAGTAAACAGTATTATAACATCATATCATTATTAATATCGGCAATGAGTGATGACAATTTAATTCCAGTAGGATTAGGTTTATATTTTAATACAGAACGGCGAAGAAGGATTAAACAGCTACTTTAAAACAAAAGTCAAAAACTACTTTCTGATTAATAATTAATATTTATTACGATATTGTAATTACGACGCGATGGCGTCCAACAGTTTCATTCACCAATGATTACACTATTGCAGGAAGCTTAACAGAATGTCATGATCAATAATAATATTGTATTGGCGTGTAGGTATGCCGCCGATCACGTCATTACAACACAATAATCTATCATAAAAATCACAATCTCGCCGAGAATACGCGGGAGTGTACCACCAACGACTAAAAATCAATATATGTTTTGTACGCTGCCGACGCATGCTAATGATTATAATATAATAATAATATAATGATAGTAATGTAAGCACGACGACGGATACCAGGCTTAGTGGAAATTTATGGCCGGCAATTTTGTCCGCGTTAAAAGTTCTATAGGTACGATGTTATATTGTATAACTATTAGAAAAATTATGGCCATCAGACGGAACGACAATGATACGATGTATCATAGTATTGTGGACGATTATGGAATGAAGAATAATAAATAATATAATGTTCTCTTTCAGACTCGCTGCAGCAGAACGTCATTAATCACATAATAATAACAACGCAATAGGTACCACTACCTATATCGTGGTGTTCAATTCAGAACGAGTATTAAATCCGGTGTACACTCTTGCTGCTGCTGCTGTTTACTTGTGACTGGAAACGATCATAGCCAGTACACGTTTTACTTAAACGGTCGTAATAAATCGTTTTGGACAAATCAATTATACAACATAAATACAATATATTATAGTGGGCAATACGTAGTTTAGCGGTCAGCGCCGTCAGCATATTATATATCCAACATAAGCGTGCGCAGGTCTTTGAGGCACGGCTGTCTATGTCAGGATAACTATGCGTAAAGGATGTATTATAGTGCTCACGATATATCAGCGGTTTGTTTCAAATATTTCTAATCGACATAACAAAAACTATTCACAAGACAGGATAATATATAGGATTGGTACAATATCATTTTATTTCCGATGACTATCAAAATTGATTTACGCTGGAGAAGAAATTCACACAAAGAAACATACATATTATTATATGAATGTAAATATTGCTAAAATGCATAGTCCACAACTGATCACAAAAATGAATAGACGGCTTAAAAATCAATAACTCAGTAAAAATGGGTTTGAAAATTTTCTTACAGTTACGAAAATGATAATAATATAACGGAAACGTGTTGATCAATAGTGCATTATTTTCAGAAGGCAATTAAAAAACTAAAGGCACTAGGTATAGAGTATTTATATTTATTTATATTTGATATCGCCTCTTCAATATTGTTATTACATATGAAAACGATGATCGGCATATATTATCGCATTAGCAATGCAATACTACACGTTCGATGCTATCTGATTATTTTGTACCTTATTACTAATATGCTGGTTTATATTTCAAAAATGCGTTTTTTTTTTCTAAAATGTATATGTTTACTTAAAAAATAATATTTGATAAAAATGTCCTTTAAACATAAAAATGTGCCTTAAAACACATCAAAAAAATGAAAGGATTATTTGAATAATCAGGAATCCTATAGTAAAACACACTTATTTCCACTTATTTGCAGAGTGAAGCAACGTAACTAGTATTATTGGTATATGTGTTATCTAATAGCATAAGCAAGCCAGTGCATGGTCTGATTGGCCTAACATGTAGTTTCGCCTTTGATTAGAATTTATTAATTAAAAGTTCCGTACAATTATTTAAGGAATTTTCCCTTGGTAAATGTAAGTATTATACGTCACCCAATCGCTCATCAATAACATAAAAGTAACTTTAACGCATGTAATTTGTTAATGATATATTTTTTTATTAGTATTATTATTTTATCCATTCCTCATCAAAATAACTACTATGTAAATTTGGATATTATGTTTTATACTAAATATAATAAAATAGCAAGTAATAAAGGTATAAGAAATTAAATTTTTGAATTTTTCTCAAAATAAACAATATATTATTTTTACCGCACTTTTTCATGACAGGGAAGTATACCTAGGCACTGGATTCGTTAAGGTAGGTAAAACTTCTAAACTTAACTCCCAAAATGTCTATAATTATAATTATCATCATCATATCGGTACGTGTTAAGAGGTTACTATAGTATGCTACACCCTTATGCGTTGTCTATGTCTTACAAACGCATAACATAGCAGATTGTACGTTCTGGATAATCTATTTAACTGTGTTGATTTAATGTAAGAGGGAATTAATTATTATTCTATTATAATTACTATCAATAATAATAGTTCTAATAATTCTTACTATCAAATTAAAAATTAAAAATATTTTCTAGTGAATCTCATACGTTTTTATATGTATTTAAATTTTAAAATTTAAAATTGTTTTACATCTTGAATTAATACACATAACTCGTTTTAAAATAAAAAAATAAAATAAAATAAAACCTATGAGATTCACTAGATAATATTTTTAAATGAGTACTTCTAAATGTGTTAATAGGTCAATAATTCAATCCGATATTAAACATATTATGTCAGAGTTGAATGCTCATAAATGGATGGTTTAGAACGTACAAAAATTAGCCATGACACGCGTTTGTAAGACGCACGTGGATGTAGTCATGTAGAGTCGCGTATTGACAATATTTTTTATTTATTTGAGAAGATAATAGATAATAATGTGCCCCACTGAACGAATCCCACTAGTGGGCCGCGGAGAGGACCCTCATGTTGTCGAAATCATAATATTATATGAACTATAATATTATTATCTTATTAAAACGACTGCATGGCGATGTCAATATTTTTTGCCGCTTTGACGAAGTGTAACAGAAGTCGGACAATATTTCGTACAGAGTATATTATTATTATACAATACAGTCCGAACCGACTGCAGCAGAACTAATACAGCAGGACGAGCGTTTATAATAGGATTGTTCGTTTTTCACTCAAGAGTAGGTATATTATGTACAAATGGGTTTGTGTGTGTGTGTGCTCGCGGGCGCATACGTATATAGTTTATTTGGTCTGGCGGATTTTTACAATAGGCATTATTTACGTGCGAGATGCGCCTTTGTGGATGTTGCCAACTAAAAGCCATCATCGCCGCCGCGATCGCGAACGCGTAAACTCGTAAACAGCAGACGGCCGCCGCCCTCTGTATACATATATATATATGAATAAATGATGATAATAATAATAATAATAATATTCATAATATAATATAATGTTTCGTGTAGTGCGTTAAAACCGCGTTGTTCCGCGCGACGAAAATCTAAACGATTCGACCGACATCCCGAATAATTCTCAACGAGTAGGTAGGTACGCGTATAAAGCATTTCGTGTTTGTACACGATATGGTCCCTCCATATAATATTATTATATTATACGTTATTATTATGTGCACACATAATATTATAATATTATTATCTGTTTGCAGGACGACACGGTCGAACCGCAATGGACGGAAAAGGGTTAGGGAATAATAATAATTGTGCTCGAGGAGTCATGTGTATATACTTAGTCACTTCGTCACATCCCCTCGGCCGGCTCACAAACGTCGTAAACGAAAAGGTCGTCCATTGTGCCGTCGTTTTCGTTCCGTACAATATAATAATATAATGTCATAGAGTACGTACGTAGTATAATATAATATATATATATTATATAAGTAGTTTACATATTATATATTTTGTGTACAATGAGTATATTGTCTAATCGGCTGTTACCCGCCAGAAAATATAATATATACACACATAATTCCAATAGCCGATTTCCCATGTTATGTTATTCGTCAGCGCTGTTTGCGCTGTTAACCGATAAAATATTCTATTAACCCTTCGACCCTCGTGACAATATAGTACAATATTATGATATTATATAGTAGAATTTAATTGGACCGAATCCTTTTGGAGGTCATATTATTATACGACCAGTGACGAGTCTGAATAAAGAAAAAAACATACCAAGTATCAGCTGCTAAACATAAAATAAATATTTTTTTTTTCTACATGAGGATAAATATAATACTGTTATTATCCATATAATAAAATATACAATATAGTTTGAATTCCGAGAACAAATAAAAGAACAATTTACAATATCGATAGGTGTGTAATAAAAGTAGTATATCGGTACTAATATTATATTATATTATTATCTATATGTAATAGTAGACATGATTCAGAAATACGTAATTTAATAAATACTAACAATACCCATCATATATTATATAAATTTCCGTATTTGTAAAACGTAAACACTATTAATTCATTGAGCTATTCGGCACAAAAAAAGAAAACACCTAATAACATCATCATAGTATTACCTACTTATTATATGCACCCCTTTGGATAATAAAATTCCCGAATTGTAATATAATAATAAGTCCAAACAGGCATACAGCTAAATCCTTAGACTGTATGTCAATTTGTCATTAGGTATGTTATGTTGTCAAATACTGAAAACGTACACATCACTAGATAATACTTCTTAAGAAGATGTCAGAGCAATATTTGTTTTCTCTCTCAGACCAACGCGTGCTTCATAGATAGAAAATGCTTTCACGATAAAAATCGTTTTTTTTTTTCATGATTTTTGAGTAATCTTAGAGTAAAATCACCCATTACAAAAATTATAAAGGTTAATATTCTTGAGGGTATGACATATCTGTTTTATATTTTATTATTGACTTTGTATTCGGCTTTCAAAATGAAAAAAAACGTCTTAAAATATATAAAATATGATGTTTAAATAATTTATTTTGACACAATATTTAGACATAAAGATAATATTTTTTGAAACTTACCCTTAATATAAAATTCTCGATAATTTTTTGAAATTGGTAATATAATTATGTCGCTCAAAAATATAAAAAAAAAATGATTTTGCGTGAATTGTCCATGTGTGCCATAGGCCGGAGAGAGAATAGAAACAGTGCGCTGACCATCATCTTAAGAGAATACCACATCCACGTATTATGTATGTAAGTCCATTTTACAAACGTACAACATAGCTGATATTTTTGAGTTCAACCGTTCCAATATTGTGTAGTAATCTTTAATAGTTGAGTATAAAATATTAAACTATTGTCAAACTTCAAGGTACCTTATATTCAAAGAACATTATCTGTGTTTTCACATATTCTTTTTTACAATGTGTTATGCGAATTTTTAAATTTTCATGTTTTACATATAGGTACTAAAATAGTTTAAAAATTGAAATATCTATAAAAAAAAATCTGCTAAAACAATGATAATAATACATTCTTATGTTTAAGTTTGATAATACTAATATGAGGTTAATTCACTCTCTATTATTAAAAGTTACTACACAACTGCTGAACATCAATTGTCGAATTATCTATGCGTACGATTGTAGGACAGAGATAACACATGTGGGTGTTGCGTCCTCTTAACAAATACATTTTATATTGTACTATGTTCTGCACAAATATTATAGTTGTATAATAAAACAACGATATTAATATTGATTTATATATTTTATGTTATCGATAAAAATCTATATGTTTGGACATTTTGTTGAAAAATTCTAATGTAAGTATTTCTAAATTTACATGTTTTATTTTTCAAATATTATTCATATAGTATAATATAAAACTCCAATAGAAATATTTTATACCGTGGTTCATATGCTTCGATTGTGTCCATTTTTGCGCTCCTATATACAATGATTGTATATTCATTGCATTCAAATTGATCACAACTGTTACAGTGACCTAATCTTTGACGGCATACAGTCGATACTCACAATAATTATAATTCAGCAGCATTGGCACCAGAACAGAGGTGACAGCGGGGGAAGTAGACAGAAAACATATGATTTCCCCCCCCACGAAAAAAAAAAATGTTTTTACAACTTTTTAAAACAATAAAAACAAATATTTAAATTAAAATTAATATTAATTACTATTTATCTTATCGTGAATAAAAAAAAGGTCAAAATCGGTTATAATTCTATGACATGATAATTTATCTTGTTGAAAAAATTCATATAAAGTAAACTAGAAACGACTGTCAAGTTTATATCACATATTAATATTCTAAATACTCATTTTATTAAATAAGTTAGAAACAAAGAAGTGTTTGTAATTCATTAGGTACTTACTATATAACTATTTATTAGTAATTACTCTTTGCCAAAACTTTTTTTTTAATTACAGACTTAAAGACTCGTATTGCATAATGCTGTATTACCAATTATATTTGCTCGTGTGCTAATCTTGTATGCTTTGTATCTTCAGAAATTTAATGAAATTTCACTTTCATGCTATATGTTTGTATGCAAGGATGTGCTGAAGCCATGAATCAGAATGGACCGTAATGGTGAGATCCTATCCGAAAAAAAACTAAAAATTTAACCGTTCTCGTTTACAAACCAATTTTATATAAACATTAAACCTAGGTACTATATATGTACATACAATAAACTTACATTGAGTAATATAACATTGTATTAAGTATTTAAAAAAAAACCAATGGTTCTGGTTGAGTCCTGGAAATTATATACTTTTATAACCTTTGTTTTCATCAAAAGATGTGCTGAAGTTAAGACTCGTAATGGACCGTTATGCAGACACGGTTCACAAAGGAAAAAAAGTTAATGATTCTTGTTCATAAACCAATTAAACTGCAAACATTAAACTCACTTAATTTGTATATACCTATCATATTATAATATTATGTACATTATGTATTTAAAAAATATTATTTCATGTTGTGGTTCAGTAATTTTTATAATATTGCAAGCTCTGGGTGAAAAAAAAAAATGATAACATTTTATATGGGTGGTGTAATATCATTTCCCTATATATATACGTCTCGTTGGTGTGGGGGGTATGATAACGGAGGAGACCTAACCGATAGTTACACCCTCTATATTTCCCCCCCCCCCCATCTGAAAAATAGCTCTTGCACTCCTGTACAACAGAAGTAGTGAATTTCCCGGTTTCTTTAAATTTATTTTACCTTGGATTTGTATATTTATGTGATCCCAGTATTAAAGTCTTACACACACGCATTTGTACAGTTTGATGTCACGTAGTTTTATCTTGTGGATTTCGTACAAAAAAACGCGTAAATAAATATATTTTTTTTAAGTACAAAAACCGATCGTTCACTGTTTTGGAAATATATTATTGTATTATGTTGTATTATTGGGATTTTATATTATAATTTATACAATAATACACGCAAACAGGGTACGTATAGAGCATTGATATATAATACATCATAATGTCAAGTCATAAGTTATTACTTACTCATAACCAACGCGCATATAATTATGAACGTGCACAAGTTTATTTTCAGATTCCGCCAAAACTTTATAGATGGATTTTTTTTATAAAATATAATACTTTTATGAACTTACTGTTTAGGTACATTAAATTACCTTCTTTGGTTTATATAGACGGAATCCTTTGTTGAACAAATCACAAATTCGTTGAGATTATTGTGTAATAAAAATTTAAATATTTGGATTTTTTTTTTTGTACTATTCATATACAATTTGACAAATTTGTAGTTTTTGGTATGTAACCTATATTATATAATTTGTGTGACGAAATCCAAAATTTGTAAGGCAATGGTAATTTAATTAAAAATTAAATAAAATGGGTGGGACGATAACATAAAACGTCTTCGCTGACAAATATAACTCTTAAACATTTTAACTTCGCACTTCCTTTTAATTGTACAATAACTTACTATTTGTGTGAATTTGTACAATTGCTTTCAAACACAGATTTTAAAATCTAGCCTAATTATTTAGTGATGTACTAAACTGCAGAGTAAATGTATTTCTAGCATACATTTTTTCGAATCCTATGGGCGTATAAATACTGACATAATTAGTAAATATTTGGTGAATAGTGGTATTGGCTCACCATAGGGTAGTTTTAAAAATTAACGTTTGAAAATTATCCTAAAATTGCAGTCAAATATAGATGGAGTGACTCGAAATAATTAAGAAAAGTAGGAAATTGATTTAGTTTTTTTATTATTTATTAATTACTAAAAAATTAATAAAATCGCATATACTTGAAATATCATTATAGACATTATATGATATAATTTCCAAAATATTTTTGAAAATTGTATTTTTTGTTAATAACTGAAATATTTGATTGTTTACTGATATTTCAGATGTGAAACTTGTATTTAATACATTTAGTATTAAATTTTATAAAAATCAGAGCGATATGATACAAAGAATAATTGAAAGAGGGGTGGTGGGATGGACCATACAGTCATGTGTAACCAATCCTCCAATATTCCCTATCAACTATTCGTGTTATCCAGTCTTTCTAAATTTTTTTAATTATCTATATCATCCCAACTCAAACTGAGTTTCCAAAATTGGCTTTCTTCCATAATAATGCGTAAAACCGTGTCCAGCCTACCGTAGTCTTATGCTCCTGATTGTGTCCAATATATTTTGTTTCAGGAAAAATTTCTAAACTCATTATTTTCTCTTGCTCTCCCCTCTCCACACTTTATGAAAAATTTAGAACACCGTAAACTTCGTTTTATATTATCGCGATATCCAAAATTAATATAATTTTCATTTGTAAGTAGGTAACTAGTAACTAGGTAACTAGTTTTAAATTCACAGATTATTATAATACCATGGTAGATCACGTGCTACATGAATGTTATTTTATCTAGTGTAAACTTCATTATTAATATTTTTCCTTTGGACGTTATCACCTCTAAATAAAAAATAATAAATTAAGCATAATAGGTAATAATATAATATAATGAACCTGTTACATTAAATTTAAGTGTAAAGTTATTACAAATATTATTCGCAAAGGTGCACTTGTTTATTTAAAATGTATTCGACTGAAAAATTGTATATTTACCATTCAAAAATATTTTTATTTGTTTGACTAATTCGCTTCGTTTACTTAAACTCGTCTTTTTGGTCCATGTTTGATTTGAACTCGACAAACACCGTCATTCTTTCATTACATTTCGTTAAATTATCGTACTTTTATAAACTCTTAGGTATATATTTTTATATCCTGTAGGTATATAATATTTCGCTCTAGTTTTTATAGAGTACCATAATAGGTTGTTGCAAACACGTTGCGAATAATTAAAAAAATTGATATATCTCACATAGAGTAACATCAACAGTTAAAGGGGCAGTAGAAATACAGAAAGTTTTGAGTTAATAACAGCTACGAACTGGATAGGTATTTACGTCGTTCAGTGGTAGCTCATGTACACCTGTAGAATCGGAGATAAAATTATATTATTATCAACCGTAAAATATCATCAAATAGTCTTTCGAAATATTAACGGACTTCTGACGATATTCGAGTATTCCATTTATATCTCCATTGGCTATAATAATATATGATTAACCTACATACCATTTATTACGATAGGTAGTTGTAATAACATGTGACTGGAATGGGATATGAACGAATTTTAATTATTTTTTGTTAAATCCACAGCCGGATAGAAAAATGTTATGGCCAAATTGCACTCGGGTAAAATATAGGTAATGTTTGAATTGCAGTCCCTAAAACCTCACTCGGTGGGCAACCTACTTAACACGTTATTTACATGTTTGTCTCTATAAAATGTTTAATTTTCATATAGGTCATAATATTATAAAACCGTCAGTCTTAAAGATTTGTAAATAAGTTGACGAATAATAATGATTACCCTGCACAGGCGGAATAAAGTATGTAGTATTGTACACACGAGTGCATATTATATTATACAACTGTCAACTAAAATTAATATTTATAAGTTCTATAAAATGATCAGATCGAGTGCATATCAAACATAACCTTTTTTGAAACCAAGTGCTATTCAAACATTACTCTTGTTGACAACGAGTGCAATTTAAACATTTCGTTTTAGGTAAAGAGTATAGTTCGATTACGCTCTCAGTACGTGATCCAATATTATTCGTATATCTAATCCACCTATACACAGTAATCGTTTGAGATTTTGAGAGTTGATTTGTATGCTAAAAAAGGAGATCGATATTTATTATGATAGGTTTAAACCGTATATACTCTCCACCGATATAAGTTCAATTGAAATCATGTCGTCGAAGAACTTTGCTTAGAATCGCACATTTAATGCTCTAGGAGATTTTTTTAAAACTATTTCCTTGTTGTACAGCCGCATTGTAAAGGTCCCATAAATTTATGGTGACCAGCACTGTTCGGGAAAACGAGTAAAAAAAAAAGACAATTTATTTATATCCTTGTTTATTATATTTTTTTGTAGATAATATCTCTTGGTTGGTGGCGGCGGTCGTAGATAATAATATTATTCGGGTATATTCCCCAGGTAGTAGGTCAGTCCGGATATTGTGCCGCACCAGTTTCCGTAGGTACCTACACATTTATAATGATATTTCTTTGTACGTAAACGATTTATTTATAATTATTATCATCACAAAAACATAAACACGCAATATTTCTTCTAACGGGATCTGTACACAGGCGCCATTAAAATTTTTGTACCGGAAATTCGTATTTTGGTTTTTGAATATAATGCGGGATGAAAGGCTGTATAGGCTCCAGTCCACAAAATTACTATACATTTTCTCTGAATTTCATAATTCCAAAAATAAATAATTTACTGTTTTGTTTAATTATTAAATAAGTATATTTCTACAAGCACATAATTTAAAATATAGATATACATTTTGAACATTTTAAATGACGCTGAACGTTGTTATAAAATGATACTGCATCGGTGTTTTGTGATTAGCATCGATGACCGGTGTGTTTTGGGATTACGATTCATTGTCAATCTCTATAGTACAAAAATAGAGTATCTATTAATGCTGAATTAAATCGATTATTATTGTAGTTGGTCATACAAATGTTATTCAAATATAAAAAAACAAAAAACTTGAAAACCCTCGAGTATTGGTACCACGAGATTTAACGGAAAAGATAATGGATTTGAATAAATAATTTAGGAAGGCCCTTCCAAAACGGCTTCAGGTAGAAGGTACACACCCTCCCCCCTCACACCTCTCACCAGTCACCAAGCACGTCGTCGAGGCCTGCCTTGATCGAGTATTTTGTGATAATGGTTGACCTAATTAGTACAAAAGACTCGCCAACCATGTATCTAAGTATAATAAATAGAATTCGGAATTGAAATGTACTAAAACATGTAAAAAATGCATAGTAAAAATAATAATAGTAAAAATTTACCTCATAAAATGGTATAATAAAAAAGAAATCTTTAAATATTAGGTATATCTAAATTAAATATTTTAATTACCTACGATTAATTAATGCTCTTAAATTATATATAGTATTATATAACCAGGTAGTAGGCATAATTCCCCGACATATTATAATAATACTATTACATTATACCACAGATAGAGGTATACACTCCTTCAGAAATTAAATTGTCAACACTTTCTCCGCGGTTCGAGATAAAAGGGCTAGGTATAATGTCGGTCTGTTCATGATGAATTTATACATGCTTTTTAGTGTAAAATTTTAGTAATATTACCCTTAACGTTATTCTGGTATCCTATATTATGATATATTAATATGATGTACAAAGTCAGTTAGGTTGCTATAAGGCATAAGCCAACCATCGTGATGCTCATCTCCTGGCCTCTCTATTTGTTTTATAATATGTTATGTATTAAAAGCATGTTCAAATTATAAATTTCAAATATTTTTAAGCGTATTTACATACATCTGTGTGTTCTTAAAGCTAATAGTTTTTTTTTTTTATTATTATTAAAATGATTTTAAAAGAGTAAAGTATAAAATTAAATTGTTTAATCGAAATTTGAAGGAGTTGGTTCTGAGTAATTATTGTAGGTATCTTAATGCATTTCAACAGCCGTGTCAAATTCGAATTACTATTATTTACCTGTACTTGGCGACTATTTGGTAATTTTGTAATGATATTTTCAGTGAATTCGGGCAAATACTTTCAGAATTTGTGTGGAATCATTTTATGGCGAAACAATTACCGAGTAATAATATTTAAATGTTAAAAATTTAGTTTCCACAACAATATTTGAACGTTAAATCGTACGATCAGCCCTTTGATTGTCCATTAGCGTATAGTTGATAGACACAGGAGACATAAAATAGTTTTAAATGTACATAAAAATTATATTCGATTATATTATAATGCAATTAGGTTACTTAAAACCAAATGAGTACGACAAAGGTCGAAAATGTAATCATTTTAATCGACGCGAGTATAAGATTGGATTCCGTGTCTTAAAAATAAAAGCTTAATATATTATATTATACTTTTTAGTTTTTGTTCTCTTTATTATATTTAGGTTAGTAAGTTATTTCTATGTTGTTTTATAACATAGACCAGTAAATCTTCATGGATTCAGTTTCCAAGTAGCTTATCGATAGTATTATATGCTTTAATGATTGCACCACAAATCCATAGCATATCAGACCACTGCACCACACACATTTAGCAAGTAGAAATTACCATTATGTTTAGGGTCATATTGTAATCGAACGAGGCAATTTTTTTTCTCTGGAACTATGGTATATTTTTTTATGATCTTGTGAACTTAAATGATTAGAAAAATTCTCGTACACTTTTGATTAACTAATTTAAATAATAATATACATATTATTATGCCATATAATCGGCAATAATACAAGCATTATTAATAATTTAAACAACAATATCGTTCTTAAACTGATTAATAGGTACATTAACAAAATATTATCATAATAAATTACCATTTTTGACGTGAACCGTAACGACTTAAGTCGTCGTCCATTCGAAATTAATGTTATGTATGAGGATCAATCACCGATACCAAATGCAAAATTGAATGTACAACGTATATATTATGATAATTTATTGGCATAACATACAAATGCAATTTACACTATCATTCAGTTTGATGAGTGATCAGACTTATAGCTGGCGTCCAGTTGGTGATGGTTAGACGACACAAAGTTAAATCACGGCCTTCCCACCCAGCATTTGGGAAATGATAATATTTTGTGAATATCTTAAAGTGCTTGAATAATGAATATTTGACTAATAATATTGTATAAATATTTTCTTTTCATAATAACAAAATATTGTACGATATTATTGCATAAAAATGTAGACTTAATATTTTTATAAGTTTTCCGTAAATTTTTTTTTTTGGAAATATATTATGATTAAAATGTTTTGTAAATGTTCTATATAAAATATTTTAAAAATTATGAACTTCTTGGCCAATTAAAATATTTCCTAATTATTTACGCAACTTTTTTAAATAATTTGACACAAAATAATAATAATTATGTTTCTGAAATTAATTTTACTATAGCTAAGAAATATTTTTATGTTGTGTGAATTATAGCGACCAACCCGTAAGTAGAGCCAGCTCGGTTACTCGTGACCAGATAAGGTGGGAAAATCAACCGAATTACGTGGTTTGTATCAAAACAATCGGGGGTGGGTATAAGTTCACGTAGTCCCTCAACTTTGGCCAATCGATTCCGGAAAAATTGCAATCAATTATAAATTAATTGAGAATTTTTGAAAATTAAATTATCAGAATACTTGGAAATAAAAAAAAATCAAGTCAGGGGGTCAAATTCACGCAGTCTCCGATTTTGGCAGATCAAATCTAGTTAAATTTGAAATAATTGTGAATGCAATAGGGAATTTGAAAATTATTTGAAAAATTAGAAATAAAAAATAAAATTGAAAATTGAAATTGAATTTAAAACTTCGTTTATTTAAAATTATTTACAATCAAATTAACGGTCAAATAACTCTAAATTACCTATCGTGTAGCAGGGCAGAATTGATCAGCCAAAGGAGCTACCTGAATTTGAAAACACACCCATTTTGTTTTTTAATTTCTAAGTTTCTGATAGTTAAAATTTTGAATGATTTTACAATTGTTCAAAATCTGTTCGGGAAATTTACCCCCTCGACACTTATTTCTTATGGCCAAGGGTCGAGAGCGTTTACAGAATTGGAGATTAAATTTCCAATTATTACATTTATTGTTTGAAAGAATTTTTAAAATGTTTGCAGGGGACCAAGGTTATTATATACTTGTGCAAAGGGGCACCCCGCATTGCAATTTGTAATATCTCACTCCGTTTATCCAAATTTAAAATGCATAAAGATCAAAATCTCTTCGCTAAATTATATTTATGTATACGTTAACGTTTCTAGAAATGTATTCTGTTTTTGGTTATGAAACACAGCATATTATACTGTCATTAAAAATGTAAAAGCCTTCAGTTGTTTCATGAATTAATCATAATAATATAATGTATGAGTAACACTATAAAGACAATATACCGTTTTAGAATTTTCGTGTATCTTAAATATTTTTTGAAAAGGAAAACTACGATTAGAGTGGAACCATCCCGTCAGTGGTACCCAAAATAACTGATCATAATATTATACAATACATAATATTGTGTTATATATTTTATATTCATTGGAATATGAAGGTACATAATAGTATGTGGACTCTAATTAAATTCCTTTGGATGCCGTACAGTGTATAGGCAATACGCACACACTTTCAAAGATGAGTAGGTACAACTGACAATGAGAGCATTTCGGTCAAATGCATGTTTATTGTATACAATTATTATACCTATAACCGACATTGATGGAACAACTCCATAAATCGTGGTTGCTTGGTTTTGTGCATATTATATTACAATCATGCAACAGTATATTTTAGTGCAACTATTTCTCCCGTAAAGACCATCGACGCAATTAACTAATTTAGTTGTATTAACTAAATTGGTCAATATATTATTCTGCGATATAGAATTTTAAATGTTAAGGATTCTAAACTTAGATTTACGTCATCATACCTATGGTATGTTTATATATTGTAGAAGACACTAGTACGACTGTTTAAAATATTTAATTTCATAATGTTGTATTTATATAATTATTTGCTGAAAATAATCAGTTGATAACGTTATAACAATAACTTTATTAAGTGTACTTAAATATAATTAATAATTAATTATATAATTTCAGGTCCATTCAGATAAAAGATATATGTTTACTGAAACATAATTTTAACGTGAAATTTACATTTAATATTTTGTTATATTTATATAAATATAACATTATATTAAGCTTCTTAATTTTCGTGGACATTTGCAGTTCATATAATATTAAATTCACGTAATTTAAACAATAATTTACAACGGTTTAATTAAACTTCAAACGTTTATAAAACTTAAATATTACAACTTTTTGCACACTGTATTTATTTTTCTGTTAAGAATACATTTTAAGCTGTTTGAAGCAAAGTATTAATTAAAATATAATATTGGCCAGGTTTTTTTTTTCTTTCAATTCAGTACTCTTGGATAACAACTGATGCGTAGAGTGTTTCAAGGTGAAGGTCAGTTAATTTTGAACGATATATTTTATTCTTTAAAAACATAATTTTGGAGAAGTTTCACATACTTATGTGAAGCCAAAATGCATCCAAATATATCATACAAATAGATCAAATATCCATTATGTGTGGAAAACCAGCATTAAAATAAATATTTTGGCGGTCCATTTATTTCCCCTGCACGGACCGCCTATTGCAAAATGTATACTTAAACATTAATTGTATCTCGTAATTAAAAGGTGCATGGATATTAATAATGTAAAATTAAGTATTTCTTCATATAATGTATCTGTTTAATAATATTATAGTAAGATGTTTAATCAATTAATTTTGATATTTTAGTATAGGAAACATTACACTCAGTACTCAGTCATCATAGTTACTCATCAAGCTGGTTTTATCATAAGAAACTATTAAAAAAAAGTCACCAATATAAAAGCTATGCAAAGAATGTTTAGATAAGTCCAAGCCCGGGTGATATATTATGACGCTAAAATATAGCACAAGTCACCAACCACATACCAAGATCCATTCGGAACAGAGTATTTGGATGTTGTGCTTTGAAATGGATGGAGATATATATTGAAAGTGATAAAGGCAGTAAACAAACTGAATTGCATTTGATAGATATATTATGTACTTTATTTCAGCGGGGGGAAAGTCGTATGATGTGCGTATAAATACTACCCTGGAAAAACAATTTAAATATTGAATATACGTATGGAAAAGAATGAATATTGGCATACCGACAGACATAATAATATAATACATATAATAATTATTCAGCATAATATATAGGTAAGCTTAGAGATCCAATCTTGTCTATACTGCTAGGAAATGATTAATAATAATAATAACAATAATACCTAATAATAATATTAAAACAATTAGGAAACGGCTTGTACGTTTGTATACACTCCTGGGCTATAATTAATATTTAAATATTATATTATAATAATAGAATATACTGTTAAGTGGATAAATAAAGTGGACACCGGCCAGACTCACAAAACAAACAATAACCTCATGGTTTATTTTTTTTTAAGAAAATTCTTCTTTGGTCGACATTTTCATACCCCTCGCCCATTGAATGGTCAGGGGGGTGTCCATGTATGCATACAACTGAATGTTAGTGGAGTTGATCATTACGTTTTCTGTGTATTCAGGGTTATGCACTTTGCACATTCATTTTGATCATAAAAGATAAATTGACGTGTTTTCCATGTAACGAACAACGTGAACGTTCTTGATTATAAAAATAAGTTATAGTGATAAATATTAGTATATTTATAGATTACAGAATCTCGAAAACCAACTTTTTGTGAAAGTCGTGGTAAAATATGACACAGCACAATAAATTGTACATACATAAATCAGTATAATAATATATAATTTTATTTTGGTATATCTTAAAACTTGTATTTGTTAACATTTTCGAGCTGTCCTCATATTAGGTATAAAATAATTAAATTCACTATCAATATTTTCAATGAATTATTGTTTAGTATAGATAAATCATTTTCAAACAATAAATTCCTTACACGCAGTTTAGGAGAGTTTAACATATTTTTAAAACAACAACAAAATGAAAGTTTTCAAAATGTTCTATTCTTTTTGTCGAAAACTTTCAACGAGTCTTCGAAAACATGATATTTTACATCTGTGTAACCTGCTGAGTATAATTTACTTAGTCAGTATAGGAACTGTGGAATGGCACTTTTTATTTATGTATCAAAACTACGTAGGTACTTGATAAGTATATATTTTACCGAAATATATTACAACAGTAATTTATCGATAGATTTATATTATAATATATAGGACAATTCACAAAGCATGCTAACCCCCCTTTTTGTCATCAATAAAGCAGTTATTTTAAATCTGATAATAGGAATTTTTAAATAGTATACTTAATAACCATTTTTTCAAATTCTTGATATTTTTTGTACTACTTAAGGATTATTTTGTGGAGTTACAGTTTTCTATTTTACTAACCCCCCCCCCCCCCCCTTTCAACTGTAAACTATTCAGTAGATAATTTTTCTGAAAAATTTAACGTATCAGAATCAAAATCTATACGAGTAGTTTTTGTGTTATTTTACTTATTGTATTCTGAGGATAAAAGATCCATAAGGTTTATAAGAGGCTATGATGATTTGAAAACTTAAGTCATTAATATTAATCCATCAAAATTAATAATTTGTAAAAATTTCCCAAGTATAATAAATACTAGTTCCAATTATACGTCTATTTTATATTTTTGAAAACGATCTTAAGGGCTATAATTATTACCCCGCATAGTACAGATATTTTAAGAACTACGAAACTATTCATTCAAATTTTGAATTAGGTACAACAACATTTTCAAAAAAATTATTCATTAAATAACTTACAGTAAAAAACGGAGGTTTTCATTTGAAAAGCAGAAGTTTGTATAGCCACAGAGCACTACTTAAGTACCTACTACAAAGAAATACAAGGATTTGAAAAAAATGTCTTTGAGTATATTTAAAAGTTCCAAAAACCAGAATGTGAATAAATTTGATATTAAATTAATGCAATATTAGCATGCTTGGTGAATCTCCCTGTATATAATAATTATATATTATAAATTACTTATGAAACCATAGCAAATCGCTGAGCTTAATAAGTGACTTTAATGTAAACTTAACGATATCATTCCCAAATGGTTATAAATGATAAAAGGTAATAATATTATTGCCTACATATATAACTTCAGTTGCCTTGCCAAAATATTAATTTTATAATATTCTAATAGTAATTTGGTGATGTTAAATTTTCTTTTGAGAAGATAGGTTACATATATATATATATATATATATATATATATATATATTATATATATTATACACAAAAAATTTATATTTAAAAACTATAGTATACCAATTTATTATGTTTTACCGGAAGGGTTGAATGCAGGTAGGGGTGCTTCTCGAAAAACTATGTTTTGGTTGGAAGGTATAAAATACGGCATTACGCGTTGAAACTTAATGCTCAGTGTAGAGGTTTAATTTTTAACGCACAACCTACTTAAGTATTATATTTGTTTAGATATGATAAATATGAAAAACGTCAAGAGATAAAAACTTAATAAATTCTGTTTATAGAACTGCGGACGTACGGGATTAAGAGAGGAGATATCTTTCTGAGCACAAATTACCGGAAAACATTGTTGGTTGACGGCGATATTCCTCGACGTTTTTGCATTGCAGTGCTGTACATGACCCCACGAGTTTACCTGGTGTTTTGCTACGACTTGTTATTATTTAATTTACGTTAAATTCTTGAAACCTCATATTATATATTAGTATATAATACACATCAAAGCATAACACCATGTTTAACATGTTCATTACATTTTACCATCGCCAAAATTATACATACAGATTTATTTTCACTTAAAATAAACATTATAATTTACTCGCTGCATAATAATACAATTAGAAAATGTTCATTAACTATTTTGGTTAAAAAAAAAAGAAAGGTGTGTTTTTAATACTTTTACTGTTAAGACGTTTTTTTTTTATATTATACTTTTATGTTTCTGGTGTCACAGCGTATCTGTGTATTATGATATACATATCTACTATAATTGCAAATGAGATTACCTTTGCAGAATCACGACCTTAATAATTCAACGCCAATGCAGCATTCACAAATTGTGTGCATATTGACAATTATATTATAGCACATTTTATTGTTATTTCAATAAAGACAAAAATAATTCTGTACCTACCAAGTATACGAGCATTACAGATGAAATATTAATGCAATGGAAAACAGCCGACAATGATTTGTATATAGTCTCTTTTATAATAATTTTAAACATTAACAGAACATTCACTGTTTCGGCTCTCTAAAACCACCGTGTGACTCGTTCAACACCTGTTGATTAGATCAGTCGTACACGGTATGTTTGGGCAAAAGGCGAAACACTGAAACTTGCAATGTTGGGCGTACGTGCCCGAGTGCAGAAAATCCTATAGTCAGAGTATTTACCAATAGTCATAACATGCGTGTAAATTACTGCAATATGATCAAATGTATAATATTATTATTATACCTATATCCCCGCGGGATTTAAGTTCAACCGATCCGGAATTTGAGACCGCGACCAAAGTTACGCACTGCGGATGTAGATTGACTTCTTTCACTACCGGTTCACATAATCATACAATTAAAGTATTATCGGTCATCTTTACTCTCTATGTATATTGGTACTTTAAAATAAATAATATAGTAAATAGGTTTACTCTTAAAACTTTTAAGATACAACACTAATATGGTACATTTAATGATAACCGTAAGCTAAAACAAATTTTAGTTATTCGGATTTTTGCAGAATATTTAAAAGATTATTGTTATTATTTTTTTTTTTTTTTTTGTGCAATATTTTAATCTCTTTAGACATTATTTCAATATAAACATAATATAATATGTTACAGCTAAAAAAATACAGGCGAGATGCTATGAATAAGTAAAAAAAAATTTATCGTGACTACTATGATTATTTGGTGATTCGGTGACATTGGATTCTACATTCTACACGAAAGCCACGTCCAGACCGGGTGTACAATTTTCGGAAACATGTTAATATTATTTTTCCAACGTTGTTGCCAAAACTATTTCTGATTTCACGCCGTAAGTTGTAACGTATTTGAATGTCCGTGACATTGTCGGAAACATATATTTCCGACAAATGTATGCTGGTCAGGTTGTCTGGACGCGGCCGAGTCGCTGAGAAACTTTGGTATGGTGTATAAATATATTGTTGTCTTCGGAAAGGTATAGGTATTTACCTACTTTAAACCTTACGCGATTGTGCACATATTTGGAATAATTATACCAAACACAAATAAAACAAAATACGTAACGTATAAGTAAATAGTAACAATTTCAATAATAATGTTTGAATTGATTCAAATTGGATAATTTTTGTGTGTCATATTTGCTGTCCAAGTTCTAGAAAATAATAAACAGTTTCTTTCAAAAGTAATTTTTCTTGAGATAAGTGGATCGATTTGTAACTGTCTACATAAAAGGCGTAGATTTTATTATGTATAGATAAAATAATATTATGTATACTATGCAATATACAATTATATTACTATACTACTTATTAGGATGTTATTTGTGATGAAAAATATATAAATTAACTAATTCTGTGAAAATCTGTGTAGCATCGGTAAACAGTCATCAAAATTTGAATTTTGAACATTGTGTTCAGACAACTAAAAATATTGAATTAAATAGCAGTCTCAAAAATTATTATTGACTACCTACTAAAAATCATGATTTATATTATACAGAGCTTGTATTTTTGTTTGTTTAACTATAGGTATACTAACTAAATATAAGTACCTATAGTAGGTAACAATAGGTATAGTAAATCATTATGGCTTTGATTTATTTTCCTTTATAAAAATCAATATAATGGTAAATAAAAATCAAAAATATGATCTTAGAATGCAAAGCGTATCTTTTTTTTTTAAATTATTTACTTCTTTTGTATCCAACAACAATCAGAAAATAAAACTTGTTGTACACCTGTACCTACTTAATATATTATGCCTGAAAAAAAACAGTGACAAAGCAGTGTCGTGTGATTACAACTTCCACTTTCTAATTAATTTAATTTAACCATTTGCTTGCATGATGTACCTAATATTCAGGCACCAAATGTATTTTACGGTGTTGAATCGAGTTGACTTGCATCTACTTTGTTACAGCTGCAGATATAATAAATTAAATAATGATAATTGTGTTATTTCAAATTATGATTAGAAATCACCATAGCAAGAGCCCGAATCGGACATTCCCATTTAACCCACTCATACTTAATCAACAAACATCCTCCTCTCTAATACAATAAATGTCAAGCCAACCTAACAGCTAAGCACAGTCACTATTCAAGATTACCCAGAACACCTACCAAAATGTACGAAACAACCTGTTTGTAGTTTTATACCGAACAATGTAGAAGAAGGTCGTAATACGATTAAAACAACACCAAAAGCCTAATATGTCTAATAAATTACAATCATTTAATTGTAAATTAATTTTTCAAATGTACACCAAGCTAATAACAACCGTAGATTTTTAAGGCAAATAATGATGATAAATATATATTATACACCATCATCATTAACACATATTATTATTATAGTGATCGCACCGTATAATATACGTGTGTTTTCTGGTTCGTACATCAAGAAGACTGAGGTTATAATAATAAAAAATAAAATAATTGACCATTATAATTTTTTTCCCGCATACCTTGTCTTTTGCTGCATAACATTATACGTCATAATACAGTTTTGCCGGGGTGGACGAGACTTTCTTCCCCGCAGCGATCGACTTCAACGATGAGATATTACACATTAATTCGACGACGCAATATGATTATTATTTTATAATAATATATTATTTTGATCACCACGACACTTGTAGAAATATAAATATTGGTACACTTGACGAGTTTATTATAATGTACATGAGACCCGCTCGGCGGCAAATAAATAACGAAAAAACAAATAAGCCCAGACACGCAGGCTAATAAAAACACAACAATGACGATAGTGTGCACTGCAATGATATCATTTTGGATATATTATAAATGAGATTTGGCCTCGGCGTGCGGTCGGGGCAAGGGCGATATTCTTCGAGAGAAGAGAAAATAATATGACCAACGTCGTTATAACATTATGTTTAACACGCACTCGTACACAACACCCAATGCATGCAGTGCCTGAAATGAGAACGATCGACCATGCCGGTGGTTTTGGATGGGTCGTATTATTATAATAATATAATATAGTGAAATGTCAACCCGTTTATCCATAATTTATTACGATATATGATTGCAAAATATAATAAATAATTTATTGTAGGCACCTGTAACGTATACTAGGTATACTATTATTCTATAAAATCTCTAACCAGTAAATCAAATATTATCTTTATTCAGTTAGTAGTTAAGGACCTATATTATATTAGGTACTCTATATCTTACCTTACCAAAGGTGAACATAAAAACATAGAAATAATTATAGAGCTTACTCAACTGAGTAAAATGTAGAACCAAAAATAGAAAAAAAACTATTGTGCGACAGGACTCTAACAACTTTGAATTTTTATAAAAGGAGTCAAATGTTTATAAAATAGGTATTCTCGAACATACAGGAACGCTAGGATAAATACTATCGTTATTCAAAAACTTCGTAATATGATACTATTAGGTGTAATACGAATTTCAATAATATTTTATTACGCCTTGAGAATTTATGTCAGATAGTGACATTTCCCACACTATGATGACGTCTGTCTTTAAGCTCAATTTTTTTATTACCCCCAGACTAAAATAAATGGAACGTGACCACGAAATCCTACGATCTAGAATCCCTCCAATCTATACCATATTATATTATTATACTGTTGTTTCATCATTCACACGCATGATTGACGAACATGCACATTGCACGTGTTATATCCGGTCACCGGTCGGTGGCGGTTTGGTCGTGAGCAGGTCAATTATTATTATTATTTATATTCGCTATTGTACCAATATACCAACTCACGTGCAGTACACGATCGTTACGACATTTTTGCGACACACACTCGCGAGAAAACGCACCGGAAATCGAGGTTAAAATATAAATTGCGATCCCGTTACGATCGACACGCACCCACACACAACCTCGAGCACATTATATTATTTGGTGGCAAATATTGGTGAAAAATAATATTTCCAGTGGTTGACCCGAGATAAGAATGATGATCAGTCAGCGAAAAAAAAAACAAACCAAAACCATTCACCGCTGGAATTTCACGTTCACGCCGATTTCTCATTCAATTATATTTTTTCGACAGGATTTGTAGGTACTCTGGCAGGCGCCAAACATGCATTTCATTATATTATTACGAAATAATTCGTGCAAAAATAAAATAAAATGCAACGATCGTTAAAAATAAATTGTGTGACTGCGTATTGCATGAATGTACATTGCCTAAGTAAATATTTGTATTATTGTTAAATTGAATTTTGCGGCTTATAACTTATTAATTGTTCAATAACGGTTAAATATATGACTGCGTGCCGTAAAATTTTAATTATTTTACTGATGACGACTTTTATTTTTTCAAATGTAATTTGCTGAGAAATAAAAAAATATCCTTTATTGAACAGTGTTAAACGGAGAATAAAAAACTAAGAAATCTATTCGATCATCTCCGGAGAACTGCAGTCTCTTACCTACCATTCATATTTATTACAAATAATTCGTGTAGAAACCTCACTGTTACAAATTATAATTTCATTAGAAATATGTCTACGTTTGTTTGTTTGTTTTTTTTTTAACACAGTCCATTTTTTTTATATTATGAACTATAACATAAAATTGAGACAACCGATTTCCGAGTTAATTTTGCTGAATAAGACTGAACTTTCGGTACAGATAGAGCCGAATGATAGAGATAACTAATAACGTTATAAGCTATATTATAATACAAAAGTTAATTACGATATTTTACACACCAATAACAATTGAAATATATTAGAAAAAATACTAAAATTATAATAATAATAGTAATAATTTGTAATGCTTACAATGCTTACATAATAAATTACCTACGCGTAACTTAATAACTAATAGAGATAATAATTATTTATAAGTTATAACTTATACCCAGCCTGGGAAAGTTAATGATGACTGTTAATTGAGTTAAGTTATATTGATGAAAAATATTTTAAAAAGTTTAAAAGCTAATAGTTATCCTATTTTTTTTTTAACTCAGCTAAGTTAAAAATTATATGGAAACTTACAATTAACTTACTAACTTAAGTTAAGTTGTTTTTTTTTAAATTAATAAATAGCCACTAATGTGGTTTGAAATAATAAAAACTAAATGTTTATGCAATATGTTATCAATAATAATATTAATTATATTTATTACTTCATTATTAACAAATCAACGTAAATTGGATTTTATTAAAAATAACTCGTTATTTATTAAGTTTATATCAGTAAAAATCAGTGAAGTTAAAAATTAAGTTAATGAATATTACATTTTAAAAAGGTTAAATTAACTTAACTTTTAATTTAGCTTTAACCTTTTAACTCGTTTGTGCAAGGGCTTGAATATAACACACTATAGTTGATAATACATTTTACAAGGCAAACAAAAAAATCTTGTACAATATCAGTAGCATAATAGTATAATATTATCTACCAATAAATGATTATGAATCTGTGTGAATAATATAAAATTTTTTGATTGTATGGTTAATGCTGAAATTGTATATATTTATATTATGTTTTCAATAACTGAAAACGTACTCACCACGGCATAAAACTTTTAATACATACATTTTACTAAATAGTAAATCAAGTACAAACAAATAGGTAATAATATATAATTCTAAGTAATATTAATATATAATGAGTAATGACTTTTTTATTTGTTTCGTATGGGGTTGAGTGGTCAAAATTAGGTATATAATATATAGACTATAATATATAGCTATAGTTGTTTTAAAATATTTATAATATTATATTGGTAATAATTTAATGACATCACCGTTGTTTCAAAAAATAAATTCAGAATATAATATATTTATATATTTAGTGTTTTTTTTTTCATAAATTGTATGTAATTTATGTAATACCTGTTCAATTTAATGAAAAATATTGCACAAAAAATAATTGTTATCAGTATTCGGAGTTCAAATTGCCTGGGCAAGACAAAAGCCTCTGGTTTCCTACATAGCCCGTCACATAAACATTAAACACAATACACCATACAAGTATAATAATAAGACTGATATAATACAGTCGTTATCGATAAAAATCTGTGTTTACTGTTTAGACATTTTGTTGGAAAATTCTCGTTTATTTCTGAATGTACGTGTTTTTTCTTCAAATAACATTTATAAATAATATATAAATAACTGTTCTCGAAATAGTTTTTATTTTTTAAAATTTTTCCATGACTATTCAAAATATTGTTCATGAATATTTAATTGCTTCCGTTTCAGATCAAATTTATTTATGGATGCATTTATCTCGATACGGTTACTTATCAGATAAACATTAAACAACTTAAATTCGCGACATTAGGTACGGTGAAACTTTATCTAATGAACACCTCTAAATAGTGGACACTATTTCAGTGAGTAGTGACCGAGAGTGTCCTGTATTTAGAGGTTTAACTGTATATTTAGATAAGATTTAATTTATATTATAGATACTGTATAAATATTTAATTGTACCTATTTAATATTATGATAAATATTCACGATAAATTTATCTAGATAGTCTCAACACAGCCACCACCATCGCGTACATTTGCATATTAATTTTTCTAATTTAGCTGTATGCTTAATAAATAATATAATATACAACGTAACGAATTATTTTACGGGAACTCTTCAATTGTTGACGGCATTAAATTCTTTAATCGGTCCGCATGATTATTATTTAATAATAATACAAAATATTATGTTACATAAGATAGTACTTAAAATATTAAATTAATATTGAGTTCATAAATCAGCTAGAAAGCTAAACAACTAAACTAAGAAATTTAAAACTTCAAATTTATTAAAACGTTACAATATTACTTATGAGTTATGATTTATGAATAAATTACTAATGTACAATTTTTATTGGCAAGGCGTAAAAAAACATGTTCGTCATATTATTTTTGATTTTCATGATAAATCTCCACCAGGATAGGTAGAAGTAGTTATCTTTTTGTTTTTATTTAAATAGTATCGGCTATTCTATAGACCGTTAGTCTAAAAATGTTTTTAGTTTTTACACAGTATATGTATTATTCAGTTTATTTACAATGTATTTAAGTATAGTGCACCTATGCTTAACATTCAGTTGAGTAATTGTGTTTAAGAAACTGATGATATTTTTATTTGATAGGTATAGTTAAAGTTGTGGTTGCAGCATTTCTCAAATATGTTATGATAAGTGGTATTTCATCATAAATATATTTTATATTATAACTAGGCATCGGATATTATATAATATCATGTCAGTGATCTTACTGATCTTTGTAAGACCCGTAAAAATGATGTGCATTTATCATTTTACATTTTATTAAATAATTTAAAATAATTTGGATCGCTTATAAAATCAATAAGACACATTTGCTTTTTCGCAAAAATATTTAAATATTTTGTTCAGCGTAAAAGCCATGCACTACTTTTTCGAAAAATTTTATCGGACAACGGAGATGGCACGCAATGGCGGTGACCACGGAGATCGGATTTCAACGCTCACGATTATGGCATAGGTACATAATACTATTATGCGGATCGTATTTACTAACTTGAGCACCTATACAGCAGGAAACCTATGCATCAGTAGATTGGATCGGCCAAACATTTTAATTTAAACGAGAATATTATATTATTAATATTATGACGATGATGCGGATCCTGTTCGAGAATTACCTCTGTCCCCTGGTCAGGCCAGCAGCCATTATCACGGCATTATGCGGTAATGCGCTACGGTAGTAATAATAATAATAATATAATACCGACACGTGACGTGTAATTGAAATGATCATAATATTATAATACATTCGCGTGCAGAAGTCTCGCGGGGAAATAAACGGAGTAGACCTGCAGAAGACCCCTTTTATTTTGTTTTCTGTACAATTCGTCGGTCGGTGATGGTGTCTTGGAGTTATTATAGAGACCAGCTGCAGCTACAGAATGGTGATTATTTATCGGTCCGTTTCGGGTAAAAGTTACTTTGAATGGTACTCACTCTGCCCTCCCCCGACAAAACATTAAAAACAATAGACGTAAATCAAGTGCATTGTACAAGCCTATATACGCGCTTATATATATATATATATATATACACACAATATATAAATGTAAGCGATGATTTGGAATCCCAAAGTGCGATAATTCGCACGTCGTCTCGGGCATCGCGCGCTGCCATTCTCTCGATTAGTAAGTAAGTAAGTTCCAACCGTAAAGAGCCCGCCGTGATGTTCTCTGCAGGTTGCTTTGAGTTGTTTCAATTAATCTTTAAGAGCATTACCGCGATGCTGTTACCTATAATGTATAATACGCACGTCACCGGGTAATGTACGTATATAATTCAGTTAATTCATACACATATAATACGCAGCAGCGATCGGTTACG
>NC_042493.1:81419031-81460547 GCF_005508785.2 Acyrthosiphon pisum
TAAAAGAAATAATTTTCTGAGATATTCAAATCGAATTTTGAATGAATAATTAGTTAAGCTATTATGCTAGTTAATTATTAAATTAACTAGCAGACCAATATTTTGATTAGCGACCTAAGGCGGCGGCTTTGTACCAGCTCGTAAAAACATTTATTTGGTTTTTGTAAGATGAAATTCTCAAAAAAATATTTTGCTTAAAAATACGAAATTAGGAATATAATAGGTAGTAATCATGCAAAAGAGTAAAACACTGAGAGTTATAAAAAAGTACTTCCAAAAACATTAATTCTTTTTCCTGAAAATAAATGCTTATTATAATATAACCTTATTAGCCGCTCATTGTTAAGAAGATATCGAGTGCACCTCATTATTGAGTGGATCATTAGCTGTAGTTAATGTCAAATTTGATTTCAATGTTGAATAATTGTATACGAAATATAATTTTGTCTAAAGATGGCGTCTCTCAACTTCTAAGAAGATTTTCTAATACTATTATTACTACCTTCTTATTAAGTATAGAGCTATAATTTATATACTTAAAATATGAAATATTAAAATATTAATTTAGTTTTGTTGAAAAATGCATTAAAAATATAGTTAAATATACAACGTACCATATACAAAATATACCCATTGTCCGTTTTAAAAATCTCTACATGTACATACATAACACTGATTTAATATTCAACTAAAAATACCTATGAAAATGTATGACTATATTGTGTTATCTATATTTTTTAATTCATGTTCAGCACACATGAAGAACTTTGTATTATATTTTCAAGATTTTTGACTCAAAAGTTATTTACTTTAATAGCATAAATCTAATAAGAATAATAACAAAAAAGTAGAAAGTTTGAAATGTTTATAAATAGCCCAAAATGAGCTGAATAATATCGTTTTAATTGTATCAAGCATAAAGAATATGCAAATCTCTATTTAAGTATGTATTTGAGGATAATGTACAGTTTCTACGGTTATTCCTACGGTTATTGCAAAAAACAAAAACTGTTTTATCAGAAAATAGTGTTGCGTAAATATTCCCGTTAGTCTGATTTTTTGTAACGTCCATATCCCCCAAAATCGAATTCCCAAAAAAATAATTACATAGATATTTTGTATGTAATTTGTGTGAATTTGTACGACACGCTACATTAAAGATATAAAAAAAAATATGAACGGAGGGGGGGACGGGGGGCTAGGGACATATTAATATGTCGCCAGTCCATCTTATGTGAATAATAAAAAAAAATTAATTTTACTTTTCCAGACAATAACTCAATTTGTATACATTTATATAACCAATTCCCAAATTTGTATTCCACTCCCTCTCCTGTAGTATGCAATATACACATTTTCCCGTGCCTCCCTCTCCACAAATTTTGAAACTAAAAAATGTTTCTTCGTAAAACTATTATACTATATATTTGTATGTTATTTACGGTTATTGAAATAGTACTTGTAGTGTTTTACTATTGATCATCAAGTAAGTTAAACTTCCCTCATTATTGAAGATCTAATAATTTTTCGTGTTCAAAAAAATGTAATAAGCAAAAAAAAACATTTATCATTGTAAAACCATTGTTATATTATTCATCACTTAGCTCAGATTCCAAGACTTATCATGAAGTACTTTCTTATAGATTAGGTTGCAAAAAAATATTATAATCTTGCCTAGACGTCAAAATTCCTGAAATTATATTTTAAATACGAATTATGTAAAAAATAATGATGGTGGTAAAAATAAACTTTAGTTAAGCATTCAAATTTATACGTTGTTATATTATTATCGGTATCCAGAAGAAATGGGTGTAACGCGCTTTTGATTGCAATTTCACAGTTTAGTGTACAGATATACCATACAAACATAATACTCAGAGATTCATTTCCCCAGCCCCCTAAATTGGAATTTGGAATTTTCGTTTATTCCGTATGTTTGTAAGTCATTTGTAAAGGATTGTAAAGATATTTTTTTCGTTTGTAAAGAATTCGTTTTCCTAAAAAACAAAAAAATCTTTTTGGGGGGCTGGGAAAATGCCTCAATTTTTCAAAATTTAGAATTTCTGGTTATATCATTCAATTGTAATTTGTTAAGAAAATAAAATGCTATTTATAAAAATGATGAATATAAATATTAATTTTTTTTTGTTAATCTCTAATACACATACATTTTAAGTAGGATGTATGTGTTATTTTTATTCATTTTTTTACTAATATGGTGAATTTGTTGTTATTTAGTACCATTTGAATAAATAAATTAATAATTTCATATAATTAATAATAAATAAATTATGAAAACTATAAATAAATTAAATATCGATCTGTTCATATTACCAAACTTCAACTCATTCAAAAATTATTGTAATTCCTTACTTGTTAAGCTCATAGCTATAAGTATGTTAAATAATATGTATGTATAATAATTAATATTGTACCTTTTTTGTCTTTCTCTATAATTATTCTGTTTATGTATATTACTTTAACGATCGATTGTTGTTATTATTATTATGTATGTAATTGGGCCTGGCCCGTTTAAAACTTAAATAAATAAATAAATAAATAAACAAATAAATAAATAAATAAAAAGCAAAGAAACCAATTTGAATATCAATTTATTATTTAATATTTGATTTTTTTATTAGGTTTTTTTACTTCTTTTTAGATTTGTTATATTTAATCAAGGCTTTTTTTTTATTAAATATAGCTTTTTTATTTAATTTAGATTTTAGATCGATAGTTTTTTATTCTTGGTTTTTTTTTGTATTGAAATACTAATTATGAAAAATCTACATTTGATAACAAAATCTATATTTAATAGAAAAATTGATATTCAATAATGGATAATTATTTTTAATGTATCAAGATTTTTTTTTAATATACTTTTAATTAAATATAGATTTTTTTATTTAATTTAGTTATATTTAAAAGTATTTTTTTCTTGGCTTTTTTGTATAGAAAACAAATTCGGAAAAAATCTATACTTGATAAAAAAAAAAAAATTATTTTATAAAATATTTCTATCCAGATTTGTTTGATTTTTTTTTAATTCATCAAGATTTTTTTTTCTATTAAGGTTTGTTTTTATTCAATCAGGGTATTTTTTATTGAATATAGATTATACAATACAATGAAGAATAGTATATTTTATAAAACAAATCTATATTTAATCGAAAAGTATATTCAATCAGAAAAACACGATAAATTAAAAAATCACATGAATCTTAATTGTCGTTTTTTTATTAAATAAAGTAGTTTATTATATTTACATTTATATTAAATACCGATTTTTTATTTAGTTCAGATTTATAATATAATTATAATATGTTCGCTACTATATGATTTCAGCTATACAAAACAATACATGCCAACAACTTTGTAGTTTTTTATTTGAAAATATTAAATAGCATAATATGCTATTGTGGTATAAATACTATTATTTTATACATATTACATGCATATTTTTTTATCTAGGTAGGTATCTACATTTTTATGAACGACGTAGGTCATAAGTGTCTAGGACCTGTAAAATATGACTTAGAAGACTGTATTATTATCAATCCAACAACCCAGTTCGTAAACTTATGAATGCATATCAAAAGCATCCAGGACATAATTTGTGAATGTCATACTGTATGTTGTAGCAGAACGAACAAGAAAAAAATAACCATGTTCTTAATCAATGAGAAGTTAACTGTTTTCTAAATGGAATTTCAATACAAATGTACAATAGACTTCTAAATCATCACCAAGACTTATAATAAAAACGGGTCTAAAGTAAATTGAATCAATAGTATCAACAGATTAAAAAATTTGGAGTTACAAAGGAGAATCCCAGGAAAGACCCCTTCTTGTAAAGACTTATTAAAAACGAGCCCTAAAGAATAGATAGCACATATAATATGTTGATGGAACATTCTCATACTGTGCTAATCTTTTTAAACAGATGTTCACAATTCACGCCAGTATATAAATAATGTTCATTATAATATACTGCTTGTATTTTGTTTATTACCAGGGATAACTAAAGATGTATAAGTTTCGTGTTTAAAACGTATTAAAACACATCCGTGGAATATATAGGGCATTATGATTTCAACCCAACAGTTATTATTAGCGATTTTTAAAAAGTTATCCATTGCACTTGTAACTTTATATGCCCATATCACGTTAGAATGTATGGATGCCGATTCTAGATAACACAAGCTTCGTACATATAGGCATATATAGGTACAACAAAATGTATTGTATATAGACTACATTACTACAAAACAAAAGTTTTGGAAATTAGAAAAATTTTGATCGAGCATTATTAAATTATGAACTAGTGTTTTTAGAACCTTATTATCTAATGTAAATAAGTATTATGAAGGTATTCGCCATTCGGATAACCAAATATTTACACATTATTTAGAATTTAGTCGACACTTATATAGATAGAAGCTATAGTTCCACCTGATGAATTATTTGGGCCAGTGCATCAGTTGATACGTATTTAACAACTACAAAGCTTGTGAATATTTTCATACACATTTTAATTCAACTCCTTCGATCATAATATATTTTGTCATAAGAAAATCAAATCAAACATAAATTGCCAATCGACAATAACATTAAAAATAATATCCTAAATGAACAATTTTAATTCCGTAATTCAAAAACAAAAAAAAAAGAATTGTTAAGATGAAGATCCAAAATGTATTTTCAAGCTTTTTCATAAAGTGAAAAATTGTTATCGACAATTACTACTGAAAGAAAACAAACCACCCAAAGTACTAATTAGATTCTTTTTTCTACCAGAAAAGTGAGTTGAGTTGAAAACCTAAGGATTTTTACAACTACAAATACTCGATGATCGCCACGCAAAAATAAAATTAAAAAACCATATTTTGAAATCAATATAATATTCATTGCTCCGCTCACAATATAAAATATACACCCGATGTTAGGTACTTCAAAAGTTACAGTAATGGCAAATAGGTAACTTTTGTTAAGTGTTACTCCCCATTCCCTAACTCTATATGACTATATCAATACGTTCTACATAGTACGTTATAATATAAAAAATGTCGTTCTTGTCGTGTTCCACTATGATGATCAAATTAAAAAATGTATACAAGTCGCCGACGAGTGACGACTCAACTTCTCAAGTTTTTAATCTAAAAATAAAAATAATACATTTATTTTTCATAATGATATCATTGTCGCTTATAAATGTATAATAATAAACTATTGTCGTCCTACACTAGACACGATGGCACGGCATCCTTCACCTGCATTCAGCGCATCTATACAATAATATACCAAGTCGTTTTAGTACGGCGGCGCTCCGAAATCGGATATATATCGTATAATGGCGCGAGTTGGCGTTTTTATTTCATTCCTCCTCCCTCGCCGCGGTTTATCTATTTATGTTTTTCCCACGATCGCGATAACGAAAGCAATTTAAAAGGCATCGGACGGTATCGATAAATTAAAAGGTCCGCCGCCGGAGATAACGCGGTGCGATACGCACCAGGCCGAGGGAAGGACCTGCATCGTTCCGGGACTATTTAATAGTATTATATTATTATTATCATGGTCGACTATTCGCCACGCGGTTTTTCAGCCTTTCCGAAATTTAAAGATAAAAGTCGGTGCAGCAAATAATATAGATCTCTATAATGGCATCAAAAACGATACCCAGTGGCTTGAGGTATAATGAAGATGCGCGTCTATAATAATATGATGTATCACAGTTATTATTTCGTATGGTGGTCGGCCACAAGAGATCCATAGGCAGAATTAGGGGAGGGATTAGCCCCCACCCGGCTTTATCCATATCCCCCATCGGTTTTTATTCATATTTTAGTTTGATATATAAATTATCGGGGTCTGACATAGAGAAGTAAAATTTCATGTTTTTACTGGCCCAATGAGACTTTTCATGTTTTCAAGAAACTTTTCAAAAAAAAAAATTGAAACTTTTAATTTTGCTCTTTCAGACCTATAATTTGTTTTGTATACTTATCTACAGTTAAAATTAGTTATTATACTCTAAATCTTATCACCTTACCAAATTATATAATAGTGATTTATTTCTTAAAATTAAATTGATACTTCAATAATAGTATCCGACACTCATTGGCAGGTACCTGATGAAAAGTTTCAAAACGTCTTTTCATTTCAAACCCCTTTGAAAAATTTGAAAAGTTTTAAAACTTTTCTGCCTTACATCCTGTGAGAATTATAAAGAAGCACAGAACATTCTGATTATACAACACCATGACGAGATCAAATAATTATATTATCTTAATAATTATTTATCTTAAATTTAAAAGTAGTTACTATTCATCACATCCTTAAAACCAGCGAGGCAAAAAATCGAAAAAGTAATATTTAGCCAGATACAATGTGACTGTTAATAGTGATCAACTGATAACATTAGTTTCAACGACAAATCCCGACAACAAATTATTTTAGCTGTACAGCGGAGAAAACTCAAATTTCAACTTTATCCGCATTGGCCACTCTTTATCCTTGTTTCCATATTACTGCAATTAGTCGAGTGAAAGCAGTTCACCGCAAATAACAAATAAGTATGCATAGCCATCGGTGTGTAGTCCGATTTGTTAAAATTTTCACGACCTGCACGTTGCAAATGGAATTGATTCAAATTTGAATGATTACCACGGCCACGATCACACTCGTGACCGGTGTATTACCATAGATCTATGAACTATGGACAGCGCATTCCACTCAGGACCAGTGATAGAGTGGTGCATCCTTCCCCTCAACTCGGGAATTTGATTCCTTAGTCGGCAATTTAATATGATTTTATTCCCAAGTCGGAAAACATAATAATTTCTACGTTTTTCTTTTTAAATTGTTTTATTTCATTATTATTCATTGCTGTATGGGTATGGTATATTGGTATATTATAGAAAGATTATAATATGACCTCAGGGCCATAAGACCACAGGTGACAATTTGAACACCTTTGGGACAGTTAGATTACGTCATGTAAATTTAATGGTGACATTAAGAACTCATCAGGTGACAATAAGACCATAGGTGACATTAAGACCAACGAGGTAGCAATTACTAACCTAACCTAACCTAACCTGCCTGTTACAAATCAAATTATGCCCGTGGATATTATATCCAGTCTTAAACTCGGTTATAAATGTAATAGATACACATATTTTTTTACACAGTCATTTGAATGGTTTTGAGGAAATATAAAAACACAGGTCTAAAATTATATCCAATCCTAATAACTATATTGTATTTTCTGTAACCAAAAATATTCATTTCTCGTGAGCCACAACAAATCCCTGTGTGAGTCCCTAATTATATTACAAATTTTGGAAAATCCTTGCTTAGAGTGCGCTTTTACATGGTGTTACGAATGTTCCATGAATATTTTAAGTCTCTAGAGCTATCATAGTTTTATATGTACTTACTTACATTGATTATCAATCGGTCTGTCAGAACTTCTTTTATTCATACTTAATATATTATATACAGATATACAGTATATAGGCTACATTAAATTGAGTAAATGTGCGCGTACGTTATGATCAATATGTAAATTTTCTAACGGTTCTGGTGACATAAAGTCTTTATAGCTTACATAGTTGGTGAAAGTTGGTTGGCTAACAAGGTGATTTTTTAAGCATGCTCGCCCCATTTTTATGTTTAAATTATGCATAATATATATTAAAATTCTGATTTTTGGAATTTTAAAATACAATGAAAGACCATATTTTGAATATATGAGATTTGTTGTACACCTTAAGGATCATCCCATGACAATACAAATTACTGTTTTTCATATAGAAATCCCCCCTTTTTACTTTTATCGGATATTTTTTTTTAAATGTTGATGTGTTTAAATCGGGGCTTAAAACCGGTAACCGGTTTGTAATGAAAACCGTAAATTTGAGAACCGAAAACCGAAAACCGCTTTTAGTTTTGGAATGCAGGAAGCGGTTATTAGTTATCGGAAATCAAGGTAAATATCTAAATGTTAACATCAAAGCGGTTACCTCATATTTTCAATCCCGGTTTTATAACCAAAACCTATTCCCGACCAAAAAATTTAACGGTTTTTTCATGGAATTTAATACTTGAATTATGTCATGAATCATGATTACATTATAGTTGAATTTAATTTTCCAGCTATTTTTAAATTTTTTTCCCCAATTAATTGCCGTCGAGTATTGCTTATCTGTTGTGAATATCATATATATAGGTATAAGTGTATAGATATATTATAGGTATTATAATACCGTCATAAACGTCGTCGTCCTCGTGCTCTGATTCCTATTAAGAAATAGTTGATGAAATAGGGGGCTCAGTCCATTTAGTATTTACAACTATTTAGTACTATTTAGTATTTAAGATATTTTTTTTATTGATCTTTGTTTCTTAGAAATATACACATTTATATACATTGCCACAACTTACTATAGATAGGGGACCTTCCAAGTTTAATTTTAAGCAATTTGTTAAAAAATGTTTAGGTTTTTATCACATTATACTTTATTTTGCATACATTTATAAATAGTTTAGTATTAAATTACAACTCCCAGAGCCCAAACCCTCCTGGTTCTGCATTTGTTATTTGTAGTATTTACTCCAATGGTCGGTCTGAAGGCTGGCGTAGAATGCTCGATCTACAGACCCAGATTTTGGACCCAAAAAATTAATATTTAAATTGAGGGAAATCAACCAAATTAAAGAATATTAAGTTTTTGATTTTGTAATAATAATAGTTATGTTATAAACTCACGAATGGCCTAAATAAACTGTTTTAAAAATATGATTAAAAAAATTAAAAAAATTATTTTTAAAAACCTGTTTTTACCGGTAACCGATTACCAAAAAACCTTACCAACGATTTTTAAACGATTAACGGTTATCATAGTGTTTGAAATATCTTTAAAGAAACGGTTACCAGTTACCAAAATATCAAAAGTAAACGATAACCGGTTACCGGTTTTCAAAAATAAAATTCCGACTTTATTGATAACGGTTTTAAGCCCTGACTTTAAATCAAATTTCGTACAAGTAGTTATCGTGTTATATAACCTTGTGTATTATAGTGTACCTAACTTACTGCCTAAGGATAATAATATGTCTATAGTAATGGATTAAGTATAGATATGAGTCAGATGGAAATTGTAAAACATGATCCAAGTATAATAAATACTAGATCTATAATTACACATAAGTAGTTTATATTTTGGATCATTATCATTAACATAATATACCTAAACATTTTATTAACTCAGAAACTTCTCATTAGAACTTTGATTTAGATACATCAAAATTTCAGCTAAATAAGCTGTAGAAAAAAATGTGGGTTCTCATGTTTTGAAAAATAGAAGTTTGCATCGCGACACGAGACTCTACTTAAGTAAGTAGTACAAATATACAGGGGAAACTGCATAGAGTATACGACGTTCTCTGATCCGCTAAATTTTTTTTAACGGTTCTGGTAACATATTATTGTTTTCATATCATACAATTTACCTAGAACAGACACGAACCTATCTAATATCTATATAGGTATTTTGGTACGATGACTATTCAATAGGTTGCGGTTTCTTTTTTTAAATCCAAAAAGTTTCATTGTCGACCGAGTTGAAACGCGCGTGGGGCTTTCCGTTTTAGTTGTTTTACCGATGCGATAATTAAACGTAATTTTTTTCCATCAAATCGATCATAGTCATCGTCGTGGATGACAGGATCGTATGTAATATTGTTGACAATTATAACTGTAATAACATTATTAGGTCCTAATAGCAAATTGGAAAACAGTGTATAGTGTCGCCCGGTATGTCAATTGTTGAGTGCAATTAAATGTTATTCGTACGTTACGATCGTATAGGTACATATTAATATTATTATAATATGCGAATATACGACAATAGCTGCTGTGGTTCATTATAATTGTCCACGCAATATTGTCAACTCGGCGAATACCTTGAATCGACTGGTCCCCGTCATGGAATTATACAGCTGGACACGATTATGCAGTGGCCTGGAAGAAGTTATGTTCAACCTGCATGTATGTTTAGGCGGCCATTTGGTTGAATTTTTAAGGGGAGCTATAATAACCCAAAGTAAAGTTACCCGCTGGGACTACACCCTACTATAATAAATGTATACTAAAAATATGAGCAAAAGTATCTACTATAATAATACTATAATAATGAATGGCATTAAATAATAACATTATAAAATAATATCGATTGATTATTTTCATTCTTCTTCTTATTTTTATTTTAACATTCAAACGCTTAACGTTTAAAACTGAATGGCGAACTTAACAATTCAATACCTATATTAGACAGGTACCTTCCAACTACCCAATCACAAAAACGTCAAAAACAAAACTCACTCGATTTCCGTAACCCGTAATCAGCATTTTTCCTCATTATCATGTTATATAGTATTATCTAACCAATCATCGTCACAACTCGCAATCATATTATTTATACGCCCGCGTTGTCACAACTACAGACCTATACTTATCATCTTTAGATTCCAACGAATTCTAGGTTTTAGCGTCATTTGTTGGCTAAATATTTTACAATTTTTAAACAATAGTATAATATATTATATTATTATAGATAATTACTAAAACAAAATATAACATTAACAACAGCATTTAGAATAAAATTTCGATTGTTTTGCACGGGGGTGGAACAATTGAAATTTCTGATGGGCTTAGCCCCCCCCCCCCCTTCCTCGCTGATCACCACCTATGTGTTCGACGAGATGACACTGATCTGCCTGCACTTTATCTGTACGATGTTTTACGTAAATCACGATCGTTTTTACAACAATATTCCATATCGGAAATTTAACTCGGTCCATGTGTGAGCTGAACCACACGTCAATATACGTATAATATACGTTATTGCACTGTCGTAGCCACACAATATTATTATTGAGTTTGACTTAAAAATAAATCGATGACTTCATGCTGCCATACAAAGAAGTGCATGATATTATAAAGTGTCGGATCGTGCACTTTGTACGATAGTAATAATATGTTTTATACTAGGTATATGCAACGGAATTCGAACGAATAATGTATAATACTACAAATAATAATAATAATGGCATTCAATAATAATATGAAACGCGTGTAGGTAATCATTTTTTTTTTTTTAAACTGTAGGCATTTTCTGTAAACTTTTTTGTGTACGGGTGGTATACAAGTAGTCTCTTTTATACATGGCATTTAGGTATATTAAAATGTTTTTTTTATTTTGTAATCGATATCTCAGGTATTTCAAGTATGTGTATTTTGATTTTACTACTGAGAATAATATAAAGATACGAAAAATTAAAATGTATACTATGATAAGTTATTGCAATATCGATGTAGATATTCTAATAATATACGAATAGGTATCCATTAAATTCAGAAAGCGATGACTTTATAACAATGCAGAATTCCTAAATAATATCTCGAAAAATATTTGTAAGCTACCGTTAACATAAATAAAAGTATTTCACCATTTTTAGATCAGAAAATATCATAAATAAAGGAAAACTCGAAATACCTTTTCTGATCCTGGTCTTACCTATATGGCTTCTGAATTTTCCTGATATAATATTATAATACTTATAGATTATAATTCATACACTTTAAATTTTAAACTAGACATGTGTTACTGAAAGTTTTTTCTTTTATAAATGCAATAGAATACATTTTAATCAACTTATAGTCATTTCGTTCACAATTAAACTAACTTAAAGATATTAATTGTAGAATTGTTCTAGTTAACTGCGATATTGAATAGGTGTACTATATAGGCCTAATAATGGTAAGATTTTAAAAAAACACAAAAAGTACTCTGGTTTGGTCGATTTAAAATAGACATTTATTAATAAAACAATAAATAATTGAAAGAAAACTAGGAATTGAACTGCATGAATACGGCATGCACATCACAACATTAGTGAAAATACTAAATAGTGATGACATTGAACGTGATTGCATTTATGTGGTTGATGAGAGGCAAAAGTAAAATATAACAATACTGAATACAACAATCAACTAGCTTGTACCTATAAGGCACACAACTTCTAAGCACTATTTAAAATAAAACTTATAAGTCTATAATTGTTTTGAATAATATATTAATTAATGTGTAGAAGTTTATAAATGTATAGGCATTTCATAGTTTATTAAAACTATTTTGAATCATAGCTCATATGCCGAAGCAAAATATTTATGATAATATTATATTGTAGTTTTTAATGATGATTAAAGTTATAATTTAAAAATATATTTGGTTCTTTTTTATTTAAACTGTAATCATTTTTGGACATTTAATAGATTCTTGATCCAAATTGCAATCAGTATATTCCTATTTTGTTTACCGATACCAATACTGAACCGTTTGGAACGATAAAAGTACTTATAGTCTATATAGCTATAAGTGAATTTTTAGTTTCGTTATATAATTATGTAAAATTAATTTTAAATTTGAAACCATCGCAGTCCAATAACCATTGTAGTCGCTTCGGTCATGGAGCTTCGGTCCACTGTGTTGTAGTACATTATAATATGTAAATTAATTATATAATATATTTTTTATTTAATTTTTTTAATGAATTGTATGACATTTCGATGCTAGGCGATCTATCTGATAATATTATAATATCATCGAGAATATTGAATGGTACGTACCATTACGGTGCCGTGTTGGGCCAACGGTCTATAACATGTTCCCCGTTCGACGTGTGTATAATATTACTTTTGAAAAATTATTATCAGACGTGATGGCATGTGACGTAAATAATGTCGTCTATAATATTCCTCGCCAGTTACGCAGTAGGTATAAGATTATAAAAGTATATCCAGACCCTAAAGTTTAGACAGTTTTGCGTCGTTTCCACGGTAGTTAAGCAAAATTATTACAGTCTACGTGATATTGGACGTCGTTGACTTGAGGGCGGTATACGCGTCATTTCCTATTATTATAATATTATCCGCGTCAAAGAAGAATTTATGTTTAATTTGGGTAAAATCGTTTCATGTTCTACAGGCGAGTTATGAGTTACCTATGAGTAGGTGGGCCATTCTCCTCAAAGCGTCGCACGTCAGATCAAATAACTTTATAGCCGATTAATAATATCACAATATACCTTATAATAACTTCCCATGCGTCGATGGGATCTGATTATTATTTGTATGATGATATCCGGTTAAAAATCACAGCTAAATGAAAAAACAGCGCTAGTCGTCTAGAAGTGTGGGTTATTCGGGCGCCCGTTTTATAGATTTGAAGATTTCAAGTTTTTTTTAAAAATTTATACCTATCATAAAAAAAAAATATAATATAATACGTCGTACAATGTGAATATTTAATTGATAATATGATAATTTGGTTGTAACGCAAATTATACGCCCAACGACCAAATAGTTATAATAACGCTGCCAATAAGCAATATTATTATTATAATATGTGGTGGACAAAACGTTGAACTATTAAATATTAATGGAGAATACATAATATTACCAACGGGCAGCGATCAATAAAGATCAAAGATTACCTGTTGGTGAGTGATTTTATACCTACCTATTTATATCTGTTTTTGAATTTTCTGTATAAAAACAACGTGATCTTTGTTCAAGAAGAATAACAGCAGTCGCCTGTTTTAAACTTAATGTTATGTATAAAAATAAAAAAACCAATACTATACACTTTACAAACGTCTCCGATAGAAAATCTAATCGAGTTTTATACTACTATAATACACATATTATTATAGTTTACTATTACAACAATACTATACTATTATAGGTACGCATAACTGTATAAACTCATTCTGTTCTGATGGAGAAAAATAATATTGAATCAAGTAAAAACTAAAAACATTTAGGTACCTTTAGTACCTATATGGCCATATACCTACATGTTGATTTTAACGTTGATCTGTTTCATTGTGGTTGTAGACAGGTTACTGTGATGTAAAAGACTTACGTTTTAAATACCCCACTTTGAAGCGTTCAAAATATTAAATTGGTACAAATGTACAATGGGTCGAAATATTATATCATAAGTACCTGTACGAAGCAGTGAATGATTAACCATTAATACCGTTGTACAAATGGTTGTTTTAATGCTGATAAGTATAATATACATTTCATGTGGAAGAGTGTTCACAGTGAATAATTTGAACGCGATTTATTGAAAAACATATTATTATTATAGTTGTTTTCCAATGTTGAGAGTTATGTAATGTATTTCGAGAAAAATCAGCATTACCTATTATAGTATAATACCTATATTATATTATGATATTATACTTTATTTTAAAATATTATGAATTTCGTTTCCCGTTTATGTGTTATAAACGGTTTTTATCGTATATTATTTTGATGGTCCACAAATGTCAGTGTCCACCATTGATTGACAATTCACCACATTTTTTATAAATTGGTTACAATTTTAATAATATAAAATATAAATTGTAACTTGAAAGTGAAAGTGATGTACAGTACGTTATCGTATTGTAGCTTAAAATACTCTTTCATACAAATTATTAGGTATACAAAATAAACGTAAATTTATGTTTCGACTTGCGTACAAATATTTTATTATTTATGAACAATGTAGTATAGTATATAAGTCTTTAAACGTTGAAAGGAATAAATGTCATATAATTTCCTGCAGGACAAGATATCCTGGTCGACGGTTATAATAATATTACCTTATGTCCCAATGATATATTACATCGATAAGGTTCGATTTTAAACTACCGCAATAGACTGTAATTTAAATGTATGAAGATATGAAACACGGGGCATGCTAATATAATATGACAGCGACGGATTAAAAGTTTTGTTCTGGACTGTAGGCGGGAATTTAAAATTGTTTGAAGACCACGGATTTGGTCAACAACAATGGTCCGAACTATGTAAAATAAAATATACGTATAAATATAAAACGTGTATAATAGGTACCACACTATATATTATATATAAAATAATGATATAATTTAGTCCCTTACCCAGTACCGTGTTTAGGATTTTCTCATGGGGGTGGAATTATATTTTTCCTCGGGGGAGGTATAACTCGTATATTAACTTCATAATTTATATGTTGTTAGCCCTTATATTCGTTTTCAATGAAATCTACTATATTAAAATTGTTGTAGGTATACTGTGTGATACTGTATTCGTATGCACTTCCGCCACTATAATATTATCTATACAAATAAAAATGGAGCGTGAAAAATGTACGTTACCTCGTCAATCGAGAACGGCTGGTCCGATTTGGCTTTTTTTGTAAAGATGTTCGTAATTGCCAGGAAAAGGTTTTTACGAAAGAAAATTTTAGGGATATCCACCGGAAAAGTAGGAAATCTGGATGTAAAAAATACAACAGTGGCTTATGTATATTGGTTAATCGGTCATGTTTGTTGATTTGTATTATTATTTTTTGTCAATATAATATATATAAAAATGAATGTTTGTGTGTAGATTAGACTTACTTAAGAAGACAGGCTAATTTAAAAATGGTTAAATTTGGTTTTTTTATTCATCTGATATTAGTACGGTTATCTTAGGTTAGGATTTTGTATTAATTGATTATATTAATCCACCATAGGTGGAATACGACAAACTTGGTATAACTTTGATACTTTAGAGTTAAAATATACACTTAGGTACGTATAAACAACACGGGGTCCACGATTTACCGCAGATAAATTGCCTGCCTGATAATATACTGCTGCGAAACAGAATTTTTATTCCGGACAACAGAAAAGTTAAAATAAATTTTGAAAACCATGCACCTAATATTAAATAACGAATTGAACAAAGTTTGAGTAATATAGAGTTGGTAAATTTAACAAGCAACGATGTGCACGGGATCAGCTAGTATTGTATTTAAAAAAAATTTATATTTTGGTCGATAACATTCTTAAATAGGTATTAAGCAATGAATACTTCTCAGTACGCCACCCTAAATGATGATCACAACTTGGCCGTTTTAAAGAATAAATGACCATTAGTCGCAATAGTTTATATATTTATTGTAGGTACTCAAAAATAACACATGATTCCGTGATTAATTTGACAAGTTTTCAAAAAATATTGTTTTCCGTAAAGCTTACAAAATCTAAATGTACAACAATAAAATAAAAACAAATGTTCAAACAAACGAACCTACCTAGAATACCTGATATTATAAAAAATAATATGGTTCAGTACATATTAGATAATCGCGTGTAATGCACTTATGGCATAAACATAATATACTACACTTATATAAGTGATTTGAAAAACAAACATTTTTCTTTACTAAAATATGCCATCAACGTTATTTACATGTAAATCTCTCTAAATTTCCGTGGAAACGAATGGTGTTAAAAACGTCATGTAAATGTATCTCCAAAATGATATTATAATGCATATAGGTAATATATATACGCAACCTACGCAACACTTAAAACTATTTCGATCACACGCTGAGCGTGTATCGTCGCGTGTTAATAATATGATATCGATTCGCGACTTTGAATATAAACTCAAAGCATATATCTATATTATAATATTATAAGCTGTTCGATGACAATAAAACCCATCTTAACGAATAGCTGGTGATAAAATTACGGCCGGGATGATAATATTATAATATGTGACGGATCACACGCGATTTCAATGAAGATTAGTATAACGTTCGATACAAATAGGTATATATTATTATAATGCTATTATATTTTTATGAATCGTTTAGAGGCATTTCCGTTTTTTATTTCAGAAAATTACTATGAAAATTTCCAATTTCGTGGAAACCCGACAAACCGGTTTCGGGGACGCACCAATAATATTATTATGGTGTGAGCATATTTTATGTGTAATGTAATTAGTCCGGGACGTGTTTTTTGTTGCATAACAATATGACGCGCGTTGCAGTAAAAAAAAAAAAACTCGACTATAAAATTTATTATGCGTTTTGCCACGTTGAATTATGGGACCGTTAACGCGATTAATACACAAAATAAAACACATTTAATCAGTAGGTATAACAATAATAAACACCAAAGTAGACGGTTAATAACTATTTTTACACGTGACTCGACAACGTGATAATAAATTATTAATATAATCATCGAAATAATTCACAGGTGGTGTCACGATTTCCATAGTAGAAGCCTACAATGGTTGTAGGGCCCGCAGGATGTTGACAATATTTACATTTTCGGGAGGTTACAATGATCGGCGCTGTTCCAGAAAATTATTTATCTGCTTCAGGCTGGACGAAGAATCGAATGTCAAAAGATCGAATGATTTCTATAATAGAAACCTACAATGATTGTAGGGCCCGCAGGTTGTTGACAATATTTACATTTTCGGGAGGTAACAATGATCGGCGCTGTTCCAGAAAATTATTTATTTGCTTACGGCCGAACGAAGATCGAATGTTGACTTCTCTCTTTACTCTTGTTACATTTTATAGGCAATTTGTTTGTGTAATTTTAAAAAGTACGTGGTGCGTATATTATACACTTTGAGTGAAATGTATGAAAATAACAATAACTTTATTTTTCGTACACAAAAATGTTTTTTATGGCTCTTGGAATTTTTTTTACACACAAAAATAACCTCTGTATTTTATCTCTTGCGCGCTTTTATGTAGAGTACCTATTACGCGGTATAGAGGTTCCCATCATATAATATTATGATAATTTTTTTTTTCCACTTCTAGTTTATAATAAAACAAAAAGAATCTAAAGGCTTGCGGTAGGTACTCGGATTATTCTGGGCATCGACGTTTTGGTCAAAACAAAACGACGATGGTTTTGTTTATTTTAATAATTATTGTCAGCTACTATAGGTAGAGGTATAGCCGTGTAGGTAGAGGTACCTATTTGATGTGGTTAATATATTGAAATTGAAAACAAACACGTGGTTTTCTACTTGATATGTTACTGCAGCATTTTATCCCACTTAGACGACCTGCTCGTTTGGTTTACGTAATTTATGGCCCGTCGTTATGCACTTGGCTAAGTAAGTATAAGCTGGCGCACATTATATATACAATATATATAACACACACACACACATGCATATATACATATATGTATTTTATTACGTGCATCCGTGGTGCTACTGTAGCAGGCGTCTCGATTGATCGTAGCACATACGTACATATTATTATTATTATTATGATCATTGTGTTTGAACAAAACGGTCATAATATATTATTATTTTGTATTATAGTATTATCGTTGTACTTTTGTGTGTCGTATATTATATATGATAAAACCCGATTCCAGCACTCGTACGTAAATAATAATAATAATAATAGTACCCATATTGTATAATATTATAGAGGTACTTATTATATGTTTTACATCCCGCGAGTTTTGTTTCTCACGAATATCGATACGCTCAGTGTAATTATTATTTATTTGAATCTATGTACCAAAGCGGCTGTATACTTTAGCGGTATACCTACTACCGGACAATTATATAATATTATATAGTTATTCAAATATTGTTATAACGTCCGTGTATTAATATATAATCAAATCGCATAGGAGGAGGTTATCGAATAAGTTCGAATCGGTCGATCTCGGATTGATGCGGAGGAAGACCCCGTGGGTGCCCCGGGTGTCGGGACTCTCAGCATTTTAAGACCAGCATAATATTATAGGTAATTAGTATGATTATCATATTCTGCGCTTACCACGTACCTACTATTGTTTAACGACTGTTATCGTAACGTATCAGATAAAGTTAAATGAACACATAATAATGTATACCATGGGTAAATATAATAATATGTAAATATTGAATGTTTTTATTGTTGTTATTAGGTAATTTAAAAAAAAAAATTCCAATCGAGGTAACATTGATTATATAGGTAGTAATAATGTGATATACAGGTATTTTCATGGTTCAGCTTACAGTTTTTGATTGGCAAGTATAAGTTCAAGAAAGGGTGTCATCCACCACCGCTATTATAATATAGATTTGGAAATTGCAACATACGTGATACTTTATAGAATTTACTCCATTCTCGAAAATTGATACCATCAAATGACTAACATCATAGGCAAAAAAAAATATAAAAAAACTTTGAAGAATACTTTAAAAATATTAGATATATTATTACCATATTTTGCCTTCACACAATTTTATTCCGCACGTCCTTTTTTCGGCAAATCGACCTCTCCTCCACTGAAACATGTTATTTCAAATTTATAAAGACATTCCGTATCACATTTTATCGTGCCTGACTTTAAATAACGTCCCAGAGTTCTAGGTTCTTAATCCGTATTCTTGCAGGATTTAGGTATCCCGAAACGACTTTCGTCTGCGTCGACCGATTAAACTTTTGGCAAGAGAATACGTACGAAGATTATAAACGCGTAACGCGTGTAATACTATTATGTTGTATCTTAATCTAATTGTAAGATCAATTTTTTGTTTCTCCTAGATTCAAAGCTGCAGTATAACTAGAAATGGTTCGTTCAGCTGAATAATAACATGGTAAGTTAATATTATTATTTAACGAGGCTTATTATAATTATTTGTTAACTCATGCGTTACACCAATACATCACGACGAATCCCACACATGCCGATATCTATTGTAAGTCTTGATATCATATAACATTAATATTATGTTAGCATTTGAAATCAAACAATTTTTCGACAAACTACTGTCGGAAAAATAACTATTATCCTGATTGTGTTTATTGATGTTAAATCACACGTATATTTACGGTTCATGTGACCATGACATGGTAACCACGACTGCCGTCAAAGGTTCAATGAACAAATTGATGATTTTAATTAAAATGAATGGAAACAATCTACTTTATTGCAGTTCGCTGCAATGCGTTAAAAACGATTATCCTTATTACCAAATTTCACCCTGTATCTGAAACTGATATCATAAATTCAGTGAAGCACGCTAAAAAATGTGCAAACACTCTGAAACTGGTAAATAATAGTTTTGTTTCAGTCATTTTAATTAAAACCATAATTTTAGTAAACTTTACAGACAGTATGTTATCGTGTTTAGTAGAATGGCGCAGGTCGACATCTACCATTTCACTCTATCGATATTTATGTTATATATATTACAGGTACATACTATATATAACCATATTATTAACCACGTACAACAGTGGTTAACGCATTAATCGAACAGAGTTGATTAAGGCATGTGCAGTACCTACATTATGTGATGCGTGTTCCGGAATTTATTTTTAAATTTCATATTTACGTAACAAAACCCACAACATTCTAACAATACATTTTACTTATACGTAAGTACTAAGTATAGGTAAGTACATGTTTTGTAAAACAATTTTAAAGTTCGAACGAATTGTTTCACTGACACGAAACAAAATCTACGTAAATAATATATACACAAATATAATGTTTTAGAATCGTAAAATAACATTAAATTATGTAGACTGAAACTATATGTAGCCGGTATAAAGTAGGCCGTTGTTGGTTATAGTAACTTTTTTACTCGGTTTAAATTATTAAACTAAGAGACCGTTGTTTTTAAAGTTGATAATTCTAATAATAACATTTTTTTCATACTTTTATAGTGATTTAAAAAAAATATGTAGGTAGTATAATAGGCATTAAAAAAAAAAAACATCTTATGAAAATAAAAATTAATTAATTCCTACTATTTATAATCTTGTATTGATTTTTGGTTTATTTGCATAATGTTTTTTTATTTTTTTGATATTTAAATTTGTTAAACTTTTTTTTCTGATATGACAGCTATAGTACCTACATAGACAACAACATTTCAAAGCGTACCTATGCGTTACACACTCACGAAACAGTTCAACCACCGTTTTTATAATAATAAATACCTCTACAACGCGTGTAAGTATGCGTTGATAAATCGTTATTATTCTAAATATCTCGTGCTGGCTTTGAAAAATGATAGTAATAATAATTATGTACCTTATAGTCGTAGTTGTTTACGCATATCAAGGGATTTTCTTCCGTGAGAACCCAAACATCTCTTAATAATATTCGTCGTACATTTTTAAAATTTCAGCAACAACAACAAGGCTGTTTGCTTAATTTGGCATAACCGTTTTAAGTCAACGAACTGTCTATTTAGCTTTTGTTTTATCCAAATGAGTTGTGTCCGGTTTATAATTTTCGAATAAAATGTTTATTTCTCTTGGATGTATGTTCCACCGCATCCTATGGTATAAATTTAATTAATTAACTATCATATTATTATGTTCGTTTCTATTTGCAGATTTAGTAGATTTAGTCGACTGATGTCTGATTATTATACAACATTTTGGTTATACGTACGATTAAAAATATAATTCGTTTGTAATTTGGTAATTACAATATGAAATATAATTTATTTAACTTGGATATTAACATAAAATAATAGGTTTTAAAAAAAAAAAAAATGTTTTATTTCACCACCTTTACAAATTAAAAACATTATAATTTCATTTTGATTTCATCTCTTGCGTGAGAAATAATTTTTTATGTTGCAGTGTTTTTTCTTCTTAAACCAGTATTTTTTAATTGAATATAAAAAAGTATACCTATTAAACTTTTATTCAGACACTAATAAAAGTTTAGTAAAATATGTTTTCACTTATCATTTAAACCATTATTATTATTATTTTTTTTTTTTCATTTGGGACAAAAATGAAGTGTCATCCATATTTTGTGTACGTTGAACTTCATTACCATTCTATGAATCAGATCATAACTCGTTTAAAGTTATTAGTTTATCAACTTTCCATGTTCGATAATATTAAACCATCAAATTATAATTATTTTCAATAATCACAGTAAATATTATATTATACATATTTTGTCTTTTATGTTATCTGTAACAGGTATGGTAGGTATATGCGAATTTGAATGTAATAATATATTGTAATTATGCATACTCTTTGTATCAGGGAAGTATAGGTAGAAAATTATTTAATATGTGAAATTATAAAAAAAAAATAATTGGAAATAATATTAATAACTATATGACCAGCCTTCAGCAAGGATTAGTTCAATAAAATAATATTTAAAAAAAAATCCACTATCATGATGTATAGTTAAACATTTCCAAAACATAAATAACTATATTACTTTTCGGGACCAACTTGGTCGACGGTCGTATTTTATATTACTTAAAATCGTATTTTATCCCTACGCACTACGCAGCATATTACATCAAAATATTATGTTTTTCAGATTATCGTCGTCACTCGGTGTCAGTAATGTTTACAATCCACCGAAACATATTATTACTTTCATGAACATTCTGCGTTCGTTCTCAAAATACACACAAACAGCACACAACGTTTTGTAAGTTTATTAATATTACACCGGAATGGAAATTGTAAACAGGTAGTTGCTTCTGTGTTTCGTGGACGTTTCTCTGAAACTTTATCCACATTTCAATTTTCAAACGTTTTTAATTACTGCCAGAAAACGCAGCGCCCAAACAAACGACCATTTGGCCGGCACGTAACCTTACCTACTAAATCATTTTTTCTATCCTTATACTCCACTATTGTACGGAACACGTTCGGCGAGGTGTACTTATTAAATTGTAATGTAATATCAACGCACGACAGTTTAATATATTATTATTATACTGACGTAGTGACGTACGTTAATCACAGTGAATAATATACATTATATACGGTTGTCTATATATTATTGTGTTTTATATCAATGTGTGCATTTTACTGTATTGACAATTATTGTAATTATATTTTACGATGTGCGTATCAGAGAGCATAATTAGGTGAGAAATAATGAGGTGATAGAAAAAAACGAATAAGAAAATATATTAATATAGGCATACACTTGGAATTTTGCTGTTTAAGATTAAAATAATAAAATCATAGTTTTTAAAGAATCCACAATCATAGGTGGTAAACGGTTCCAAAACAATAAATAACATTACTTTTCGAGGTGTTTGTCGATATTTAAAAATTGTTTCCTGAAACTTTCTCTACAATTCAATTTCCAAACTTTTTAATTACGGCCAGAAAAATCAGCGCACAAACAAACGAATGTGTGGTCGGCACGTACATAAAGGGTACCTACCTATCTACTACCAATTAGGTACTAAATCATTTTTTCTATCCTTGTACTCCACTCGGAACACGTTCGACGGGGTTTAGGGCACCATTATATTATAATATAATATTATCAAGACGGCAGTTGTACGTCTAACGTACGATGTTATATTTTAGGCGCGTTGCTGCAGTCGGTCTTGATGCAGTTGCTGCTGCAGTTCACTTCTGTTACGATCCTCAATCGTATAACAGATAATATAATATTAATTTAACGTTCCCGACTCGAACCTAGAATAATAATATAATAACATTATATGATGGTCGGTGAATATTGTTCTCGGCCGGCTGTACATAAAACGACCAGTTTCGTGTTTGGTTCGCTGTCGTTGCGGGGCCTGGGATTCGGATCGTTTCCGTTTACAATGACGTTTCAACGCGGATATAATGGAGTATTTAAATTCGTTTTTTTTTCGGGAATTTACGGGCCGACGAAATTAACATTGACTGTTTGAAACAACAATAAAAAAAAAAAAAAAATAAAGAGAGACGTCACTTGCCGTATATACGACTTAATAACACAGACGTCACAACTAAATCATTGTCAAAACCACTTTTAATAGTCGACCGTTCTGAAGCGAATACATTTATATATAATAATATATATGTAATAACCTGTTCGTTCACCCGCGGTGTCACGTAGAATTCGAGTAAAAAAAAATAAAAAAAAATATAATATATATTAGATAAAAAAAAAAAACCAAACACTCACACAAAACCTTATAAAAATGCTATTATATGTCGCTGAAATCGAAATCGGTTTTATACGGCTTTCTTATATGAATATAATATATATATTATATACGTATATATTGTACACCGGTATATATACATTCGATTGAATTGCGGCAAAAACGATCTAACTAAACGAGTGTAGGTCGTTTCGGCGAGCATCAATTACCGTTTATATGGACGGAAAACAATTTTCAAACGACAATATAGCTTGTGCAGAGAGCACTGTATACGTTTAATAATATATATTTATAATATGTATGATACGACGTAATAAAACCATATACATACACACTATATTATATACATAACATATTTGATTGACATCAGAGCGTGTCCGATGTAGACAGTTCGAGTATACTTACGTCCGACTATACGGATGTAGGGAAAAAATTGTGATAGACAGACGTTATTATTATGTAGTTAAAAAGATTTTTAAAAAACGCGGCACAACAATGAAAATATAGTTGTTGGACGGCGGCGGTCTACTCGTATGATAAAAATGAAAAAAAATTGAAGAAGACTAACTTTTAATTGCTGAGTATTTGTCTTTATCTCTGGAGAAAGACATAATAAAACGATATACCTTGAACAAAATGGACGTAAAACGTCATTATTGTTCGGCAAAAACAAGTAGATAATAATATTATCATACGATTGTAACGTATGGGTATAATTTTATTGTATGTATTTTAATTTCAAAATAAAATCTATTATTATACACTTCTCTCTGAATTACCAAGTGTAATGGCGAAAAACAGTCACTTGTCTACCTGTAGATAAATAATTTATTTAAGCAATCGATGACAATCTAAAATGTCTAAAGTTTAAAATGTAAAACTTTAATTTAATTTAAACTTTAAATTAATAATATCAAAATGAATTATGTTAAAAACAATTTGGTATTAATGAAAACATGCATCTAACTTTTATATTAATTTTTTTATAAGACACCAGCTTCAACTTGAACACTACGAGGACGTTTGTGAGGAAAAACTGAGCTGTTAATCAATCAAAATAATATTATATTATCATATTGGAATGAAAATAGACGTTCTTTTTGACGTTTGCGATTTCAGTGTCCCTGAAATAATGAGTCGGGTGAGTGAGTCAATAGCCAAATAATTTCCTATACGTCGTTTTATGAAAGTTAGTCAAAAATATCGAATCACAATAAATTTTCTTCCCACAATATTTAAAGCAAAACAACAAAACAATTATTAGACCTCTATCTGACACACATCTATGTGAAATAATCATATTTTGGAATTTTCGGGCTACCTATTACCTATATAGGTCCCGTCACCCGTCTAATAATTATTATTATATTCTCAAAGAATGTTAACAATAATAATATATATTATTATGTATATAATAATATAATAGTGCTGCGGTGTATGTGTCGATGAATATTATAATAATTATTATAACTATTCAGAAATGTTTAAATCGACGTGTCAGATTTTGGTATATCTCGTGCAGCGATTGAACGTGTGTGGAGTCTCGGGAAAAAAATCAAAAATGTACAAAAATTCTTTTCGATGTCGTTCCGTGATCAAACAACGGGCGGACACCACGCGCAGCGGTAATATCAATAATTTCTACGCCTCTTTTCTATTTTCTCACAATTAATTTCCATTTTTTTTTTTGGAAGCCGGTCTTTCATTAAATTTAAGTACCCATCCTCCCTACTACGTCTATATACACCTGCAGTTGCCCACCGGAGTCGGGGTTGTGATAATAATTATTGATATATTTTTTTTTTTTCACACACACGGCGTTATAACACAATGCGATACACCGCGGTTAACACGAATCTAAATCAATCGCACACCGCACGTAAACTCTTTGGGTAACACGCAGAGGAAAACGCGTACCTGCAGTATAGGAAATATATGGTGTGTACTGTGTACGGCACATTGCACCCCGCGTGTGTGTATTATAATAATATTATAATATTATTGTATAATGTATATTATAGTCGAACCAGTAGTGGTTCGAACACACATACGTTGTGAGAGGTGGCCGGGGGGGGATAACGTTTTATATTTTTTTTTTTCCCCCCGATAAACAAGAAAAATATTAGTGTTACGACGGGCGCCGCCGCCGGTCGTACATCGGTACCTATATATACATAATATATTATAATAATATAATAAAGCGGTCTCTCGGTGGAAGTCATCAGCTGCAGCGACCGTCCCGCGACGTTGGAATTTCGATCGACGATCTGTGTTACATACTAACATACTTTATTATATAATACACAAACAGCATTTGAAATTGTTTTTCTCGTTTTCGTTTCTACATTTATTTCGACATGACGTGTCTCCGCGCACGCACCGCAGCAATTCATCTGGCCATGTATACTATAGTGTAATGTAATATTATGTTAACAACAATAGGTATTATATAGTATTATTATATTAACATACTAGCCTTATAGCCTTACCCATGTGCAGTTTTTTTTATTATTATTATTATTATTATTTTTTTTTTTTTTGAGGAAAATCCTATATTGTACGCTGTACAAGTTGTACCTCAGTACACCTCAGGTATTTCAGTTTCATTTGTGTACTTCGGTTTACGGACAAATCGGCTTCAGTGTACTTGGCTTTGTGAATTAATTTGACCTAGATGGGCAAACAAAAATTGCGGATCGGGCTTAGTAGTTTGGCACTTGGTATATTTGTTAACTTGGTTTAAACTATTTGGTCTCTAAATTTCTCTGGTATATCTAAATACAATTTCCGAGATTTTCGTCAAAATCAATTGTGTCGTTTCTGAGTATATAAGCTGCAAACATACATTTGGTTTCTTTAATCGAGGCCATTTAAATACCAAGATATAGTGACCTTGTATCTGATATGCAGTCTGAGTACAAAAAAAAAAAAATCAAAAAATACTAATTTGTACTATTAATATTATAATTTGCAACCAATAGCTACCAATTATAAAGAAAAAAAGTTTCAATTTTCAACGTGAATCTCAAAATCTTTGCTTGAGGATGTATTTAAATGGCGAATTTTAGTGGCTCACTATATTTATTATGAAACGAAACTATAGTTACATACCAAATTGTATAATCGTAGCTTCAGTGGTTTCGGCTAATCGATGATGTCAGTCAGTCAGTCAGTCAGTCAGGAAAATACCTTATATATGTATATTTATATAGATTAGAAGTGGATTGTCGGTGGATTTTCCCGTGACATTAAATTACTATTGAGAACATCGATAAATGACCTCTTTAAAGTACCATCTTGATCCAATTAGCTAAAAGATAAGATACTGTATATACATATATTGAAATTTAAAGTAGCATCTTGATCCTATCTTATATTTTTCTAAGATAAGTGATTTTCCATAAGAACATATTGTGATATTATTATCAGTACGTAAGGCACAAATGAACATGTTCGTTGTGAATTGAAATTGATATACATGGTACTTCAAAGTTCGGTCTGACATACTAAATAATAGGTTCTGTTCGATACCATATTTATGTACTTGACCTAACTCTAGTTATTATTATAGTTAACATGTTTGACCAGCTTGGTTCTCACACATGGTTTTCATCTTATTATTATTCCACTCATGTACGACGTCGTCGACGCTACCAAGGATAAGAAGATATTACATTGTACATCACCGCGGTGTTTATAGGTAGCTATTCACGCCGATCGTCAAAATAATAATTAAAATAATATGTTAATTCTATTATTATTCCGTTTGCGCGCACTCCGTTCAATTGGGATTTCGTTTTTTTTTTGTTTTTTTGTTTTTGGTGGGGGGAGGAGTGGGTTTGTTGTACCTATCCGATGTGTCTACAACAGGGGCTCCCAGACATTTTACGGGAAGCCCATTTTGGACATTTTTCGAATTTTAGCGATCCATGTCATAATAATTTTTTTTTTTTTGTTTAACTGCTGCTTGTTATTTTTAGGATAACTGTTAGTGTGGTAGCGTTGAGACGCACGTCACAGGTACACTCGTGATCATCGCGTATAGTACAATTCAATAGTCACATGGGAACTGAATTACATTTATACTAATGTTATAAATGTGCAATATCTTTTCACAGATAATATTGTATAATATAGTCGTATTTACACATGAAATATAATATTTTTTTTTTTTTTTTTAAATTCTTTATCACACAATCTGTCGCAATTAGAATTAGAACAATACGCTTAAGTGATAATAGAACAAAAACAGACTGGAGAGACTGAAGGAAGAGGCCTCCCATCGGAGGTTTATAAAAAATAAACATAATTATTATATTTCAAAACTTTCCGTGACACACCAAACATTTAATTGAGAACAACTGTTTCGGAATTTCTGGTCTACACTATTATATCTAAATAATTCACGGGCGTAGGAGCATGAGGGTACGTGTATCATAGTAAAACATGCACATAATATTAAAAACAGATAATTGAATCGAATAATATATATTATATTGTTTCGTACAGCTATACACGATATTAAATTAAAATTTAAATATACATTTCGATGGTGAAGTAGGTATATAATAAGTTGTACACTGCAACTAAAAAACAATTACGTCAATTAGGTATACTAATATAATAAATTATACCAGCTATAGATGCGTACTATACGATATATTTTAATTTATTGCCAACCCATATGTTCATTTTTATTTTAGTTTTGTAGAAATATATCGATCCAAAATACAAATTAAAAAAAAATCCACTTGAATAGAAACAACGTAGTGAAGTGGTGATATTTATATACTATAACTTATAATTATAATTTATAGTGCATTCGTTGTGGAAACGTTTTTAATTTTTATGTTGCACTTTTGGCAGATATATTTTGAAGTTTGAAGATGAGTGGTTATATCTAAAATTAATTTCAGTAATAACAGCTTATATAACATTTTATTAGTAGATATACTATTATAATATAGTTGGTACTAGGTAGATATATAATCACCTCTACAGTATTTTTTTGCTCTTAAATTCTTTAAAATAATTAATAATCACTGTTTGTAAACCTGAAATGGTATATACAGTAGTTATTTGCATGCAGTGATTAAATGACATACGATACAACATTTACAACTGTCGTTCAATGGCAATGTACCAAAACGTCAAATATTCGAAAAGTTTTTTTTATACACTCAACAGGTGTGTACCAATAATACTTCATTATGCAAGTTTAATGCAAGTTTGCGCCATTTATAGACGTCAATGTATTTTGAATTTGGGAGTTACATTAAAACATGTACTTTATTAAATATTACACAGCCCAAAACACTACCAATAATTAACAATATACCTTATTACAGATGTTGACAAATATTATATATTTTTAACGAACTAGGTACGTAATAAAATATAATGTCTGGTGTATTTATAATTTTTTTTTTTCTTTTTTGATTTAAATAGATGATATATTTTACATCGTAAGATGTGTGTTCGCAAATATCGCAGAGGAGGCTGTTTTGTTTAAGTAAGGTTAGTCATATTAAGACGTTTTTAACTAGGGACTGGGCCTTCATGATTTTACGGTTCCCAGAAAAACTAAAATTTCGTTTTGGGTTTCGGTTCACCACATAATTCTTTTTGTGTGAATGCCATTCCGACGCTATGCTGGTCGTCGTCTACAATGTTCGGTTATGATGTTCTCCGACGCTATGTTCAGCCGCCGTCAAAAATCGCTTCGTTGAGTGTCCGTGCCCGGACGCCATGTGGTCAAGACTGGATTAAAAACCTATGGGGCCCCGGGGCTGAAATTTCATATGGGCTCTTTTGACAAAACATGCTTTACAAAGCCGCTCGCTACTGCCGCACGAAGATTTTCACACACTATTTTACATATTGACAATTGCATTATAAAATTATAAAATTAATAGGTATATTATGTAATTTATGTCTATAAAACTATTAATTGTAGTAAAATAAAAGTTAATACTTTATATTTCATTAATTTAAATTCAAATTTTCATAATAACTTTTAAATTTATTAACAGTATACTTATTTAAAACAAATATTAAACAACAGTAAAATGCGTCTTTTCTATCATAGTGATTTTGTAGGTATTTACTATTTAGTTGTTTTGGTTGATAAAAAAATATGGTTTTTAAAATAAAGTAAAACTATTCTTTAAAATCACTGAAAAATGTGTAACAGCTTAAAATTGTCTGGGCCCCTTTCATTTTAGTACTTGAGAGGGCCCTGGCTACACCCCCTTTAATTTGGTCTTGCATGTGGTTGCTGTTTTCAAAAGGGGTGGGTGTATTTGCGCAGGCTCGGAGATGTGCTGCCACATTTAGGGTTGTTGTTGTGGCTTACTTTATCGTCAAATCACGCACCCTCTTGTTTTATGCTTTGTTGTTAAGCAATAATCCATTGACATAATAGAGTATGGTAAATATATATATATATTATTATGTATTATATTATATTATAATATAAATATATACATTAATCGAACGAAGATTTAGGAGTAGTATAGTAGATGTCAGAAGTAGTAGGGGTGCCGACTGTGACACAGGATAAATATTGAAATGTTAAAAGACCTAGAAGTAAAAAAACAATATAAAATGAAAATTAACAAAAATATCGAAGAATTCGCTGAAAAAAATGAAGAGCTAAACTGGGAAGCAATTCGGAAGAAGATCATAAAAATAGCAGAACAGAATATAGGTGTATTGAGGAGATCAAGAAATGTTTGGTATAACAGTCAATGCCAAAAAGCTATTGAAAAACGGAAAAAGCAAGAGAGAATCATTTAAGATGGGGAACAAATGATAGTTAGAAGATGTTTTTATCCAAACGTAAAGCATGCAAGAAAATCTTACAACAAGAAAAAAAGAAAATTCTTCAACAATATACTCCAAACTGCAGAAGAATACCAAAGTCAAAACAAAATAAGAAATTTTTTTCCGTACAATAAAACAGTATAAACAGTTTAGCCCTATATGCTAAGCTATAAAGAATCATAATGGACAAATAATTATGGATGCAAACACTAGAGCATCAAGGTGGAAGGAATACTTTGAAAATCTACTAAATACTACAATACCAGATAATCCGATACCCTATACCACCTTGCAAGGCGCGGAACAATTCACCGAGAACGTTAGTCAGGAGTAAGTAAATGTGGCAAACGCGGGCTTAAAAAACTGGAAGTCTCCAGAATCTGACAACATACCAGCAGAGCTACTGAAATACGGAAGAAATAAACTTCAGAAAGTTTTATTTAGATTATGCGATAAAATTTGGATAGAAGAACAGATGCCAACAAGCTGGCATGAAGCAGTCATTATACCATTACATAAAGAAGGGGATAAGATGGAGTGTGATAACTATAGAGGCATCTCCCTCCTGAACACCGCATACAAAATATTTTCTAAAATTCTACTGAAACGTTTGATGCCATACGTAGACGAAAAAATAGGTAGCTACCAATGAAGTTTTACAAAAGGAAAATCGACAATAGACCAACTGTCAATCATAGGATAAAATTAATCATTGAAAAAAAGTATGAATACAGACAGAACGTGTGGCAGTTGTTCATAGACTTTAAAAAGGCGTACGACAGCGTTCAAAGAGAAAGTTTATATAACATTATGCATGAATTTGGGTTCCCTAGAAAACTGATTAGACTAGTCAAACTCTGTGAAAAAAAGCTGCGGGAAAAGTCGGTCTAACAATTAACACAAATAAGACAAAACTAATGGAACTAAAAGATAGTGACATAGACCCACACTAAAGGGAAGGTCTTACGTTTGAAAAAGTATAGGAATACAAATATCTAGGAGCAACTGTGAGCATAAAGAACGATTGGTCTAAAGAAATAAATATTCGTATAAACAAAGCAGAACAAACCTACTACTCACTACTGAAATTTTTTAACTCAAAAACGCTCTCGAGAAGATCCAAAACGAGATTGTATGCGTCAATTATAAGACCTACATTGACCTACGGATGTGAAGCCTGTACTACAACGGTGACAACGCAAAGGAGGTTAAGAACTTTCGAGAACAAGATATGGTGAAAAATGTGCGGCCCTGTGTTTGACGTGAATGTGAGATGTTGGCGAAGAAGATTCAACAGAGAACTGCAGGAAATGATGAATCTGGCTCCAGTAACTAGCTTCATTAAAGGTCAAAAGATCCAATGGCTAGGAAATATCCTAAGAAGAGAAGAAACGACCCTGTACGGGTTGCTATCGAGTGGAAACCTACGGGAAAACGACTAAGGGGATGTCCTAGGAAGAGGTGGATTGATGGAGTGGCAGAAGACCTAAAGACAATGCGCATAGAAGATTGGTATGGAGCTGCTCAAGACAGAGAAAAGTGGTGGGATATTGTAGTGACGGCTAAAACTCTTAGAGAGTATAATGGCTAAAAGAAGAAGAAGAGAAATACTATACAAATCTCTTGGAATGGATTTCTCTCAGTTGCTGTACGCTTTTTAAATGATAAATTGGCTCGCAAGTAATCACATCGGTTTAGGACTGAATCAAAGTAGGTACTCATACTACGCTTGTTTGCGTACACTCGTTGGTTTACCTTTCAATCGAACTCGTTGAACTCACACTTACGAGAGGTTGTTGGACTGTTATACGGACAACGCCAAGTGGATCAGCTCTAGTCAGAAGCTCATATTGAGACATCGAAAATCAAGTTAGCTCTCCAGAGCGATGTTCCCCGTCCCTGTAAAACTGTATGATATGTTTTGTATTTACATGACCACTGAATTGGTGGTGGGCATTGTACATGATAACAATTGTTTTATGCGTTCATATATATATATATTCTTGTTTAATTACCTCAAATCAATCTATGTTTTTCTTTATCTAATAGGTATATTAGTTGTACTCCACGAAGGTTCTGAGAACTGTGCGTGAGACGTCAACCTGAGTCACGGCACAAACACCATCGGTTTTCACCGCCGTGACTATGTTCATTGCTGAGCTGTACCATCGGGTTGGCAGTGAATTTTGTGATTACGATTTCCAACAATACAGACGGAATACGGCCATGCTAGATCGGGTATAAACATCGAAAATGTTGTCGGAATCAAAATGTAGCTCGAAATCGGTAAACGATAGCTGAAGCGAGAAAACGTGAGTTATATTTAGCAGCTGTAGCTAGGGTTTTTTAGTCAAACATTATTATAATTTAATCTTATAAGATCCTTGGAGTACACTATTACAATTCGGAAATAACGACCGCCGGAACATCACCATCTTTACTTTCTTCATGACCCCAATTTTCACTTTACTAATGAGTTTATTCAAATTCTTAATTCTGATTTTTAATTTTTTAAATATACTATCCAATCCATAGCCTACACTTAATAACCTCTGCTCCTTGGTATGTCACCAACAAAAATCTCCACAAAGACCCTAATATTCTAACCCTCAACGACTTGGCCAAATCACATTACATAAAATTTCACTCAAAACTTCACGCTCATTCAAATCCACTAATTAAAAATCTATCCACTAACTCACTCATTCCTAGAAGGTTAAAAAGAAAATGGCCAAGAGACCTCTGCTCAATGCTTAAAAAAAAAATTATTAATTAACGAAAAACTAAAAAAAAAAAAACAAAACCTAATTTCTGGTCAGGTGGTACTGCTGGGAGCCTTCCTATTCTTATTAATGTTATTTTATGTCACCACACTTACTTATTATGTTTTTTCTGTTGTATAGATTATAAATATACTATTAAAAAAAAAAAAAAATTACTTAAGAATCTTAATATTTGATTTTTTTTATACAATTTAAAGATTAGGTATTCTTGTGGGCAAAATAATTGTTGATTAATCGCCCTTCACCATCCTTTTTTATTGTAAATGATTAATGAAAAAAAAAAAATATGCATATAAATTGAAATTTAAATGAGTATTTTCTGTGTTATTCAACTTTGTGTAAAAATAATTTAACATAATTTAGAAGATAATTTGAAACGTAAGCTCATTAATATTAATGAAATAAAATGTAGCAATTTTAAAAATATTTTTCTGATTTCCGGTATTTGTAACTAGACTAATAATTAATATAACATCTATTTTATGTTTCATATAATACCATTATTAAGGAATTTGGTCTATTATATTCTTGGTTCATAAAGTTGAATAACTGAGTCTGAAACAATTCTTTTGAATTTTGATTAATGCGTAAATGTTTTCAATTAAATTATCTGATTAATAATTTGCTATTAAAAAATGGTGATTCTCATTTGAAAATAAGATGTACTTATAGTCTTTGAGTGGTATACAAATCAAAGTATTTAAAAATAAGGTCTTTTAGTGTAGGTACTCAAAAACTCCAAAAATAATGAGTCGATAAATGCATTGATATATAGAGGATAAAAAGGGAGACAACGTGTTTTGTGTCTGGTGAATCTCCTTGTACAATGTACATATGCTATAATGCAGCTAGTAATAATATGTAAGTACTTTTACTGTAGGCTATATTTTTATTATATTATTTTCATAAATTCTGTTTTGGAAAATGATAAAAGTAAAATATTTTCAAGTCAGCAGCCTCAGGCGTTAATTTTAAATAGGCACCTATTCCAATATACCTACTAATAAACATGCAAAACATATGGTTCCATTCTTATTGTACTTACTCAGTTTTAGCTATCCGGTATGGGAGTGGGCCAGATTATATTTAGACTTAAGCATTGAGAAATGAATAGACTTATTAATATACTTTTCCCGTGACAACTTATAATATAATAATACGGTTGCGTTAATAGTTAAAAAATATAAATACTTTCATGTCACAACTATTTTTATTTTGCTGAAAAACACAAAGAACGAAAACCTACCCTGTATGGCTTCCTCATGCTGAAAAACCAGAAAAAAACCGTCTCGGTAAAGGAACGCGTACTATTCTGTAACAAATGTCGTCGTCACGGTCCGTTCCATAATATTGGGGCGACAGTGCGAGCAGCAGCCGTAAATTACACTAAACACGACAATAATAATACAATAACAACAATAACACAGCGCAGAAAACAACGTGAAAGGAAAAAAAAACGTTTCTGCAAACGTGAAAACAAAAACGGAATATTATACAAAAATAACCCGAAAATAAGAGATAACATTACGGCGCCGATGATAACGGTAAAATGTCGTCGTCGACAATGGGAAAACTCTCTGCCCACACAGACAATATTATAATATTGGCTTTTCGGCGGACCGGTGGCGGCCGACGGAGGGTCATCGCACGGATTCGCCAAACTCTAACCCATCTCCTACCCGGAAGTGTTAATTTTTATTCGGTTTGAGGATTATGATATTATTAGTATGATTCTACACGGGTTTTATGTTTGTGGCCATGATTCGTGGCGCCGAACCTATAACCCAAGAGGGGCGACCGCCCCCCCTTTTTTTCGGTGGGTGGGGTCGTAGGGGTCTGTGGGTGCCCCAGCAAACTACTTATGAATTATGTTCGTAATAAGCTATTAATGTATACATATGCAGCACTAAAGCAAGCGTAAACGGAGGTGGTGGTCCGTATAACTTTTTACTTGCCCCACCTTTTAAAATATAGTTCGGCGCCACTGGCCACGAATCGGTGAGTAATTAAAATTTACGTTTATAAAACGCATATTGTCATTAGGTGAAGAAACAGTGATGGATATCCTAGTTATGTGTGGAGGGAGATGAATTTCAATACCACAGATGTAATGAGGTTCAAATTTTATTTGAAAATATTTTATTATTGTAATTGGCACGAAGAATATATAAAACAACACATATTTTTTGAATATAAATAGGTATTCTTAGTTACTTAAAGTATTACATAATTATATTCACTTTGGCATTTAAAAAAAATAATAAATATAGGTACCTACATTGGGTATTACAAAAATTAATATCTATGAGTAGAATATAAAAATACAAAACAAAATGCTTAATCAGTGCTACACCGATCCGGTACAAATAATATTGTACACATGCTTAAAATTATATCGGCTTATAAGTAACACTACACCTAGCTACTGTTGGCCATCGTGTGTCTCTTATTTTTGCTTTAAGCATTCAGGGGTACATTAAATTGGTCTTATGAAATTGGTTGTGGTAAAATTGGTCACCTGAAATTGGTTGCTTGGTAAATTGGTAGTTTTCAAAACTTGTCATCGTTTTTCTTAAAAATCCACAGATTTCTCCCCTCTCTAATATCTGACATTGTCGAGAGATCTGTTAGAATCCTCCACACCTCGTTAATTTGACGGAAAACGCGTATAGGTATTAAGTGCCTCCAGAGTCTACAGTTGGTCTTACAAAGAGAAAAAATTGCTATTTATTTCAGACGTGCTAACTACAACCAACGATATTAATATTATATTATTAGGTATATTTTGTTACTATAGTAAATTGTTACTATGAGCGGATTGGGTCCGTTATTCATTTTTATTGCTGTAATACGGATATTTTATATTATATCGATCATACAAATTATTGGAAATCGCCGGGTACACGACAAAAAAAAAATAATCATAAGTCCATTTTGAACAAAATTGATTAATATTTTATTTTCACGTTATTTATTTTGATAAAAGCTACTTATATATAACAATATAAAACGAGAAAGTAAATTAATATAATTTTTTATTTCTATTTAAACCATCTATAAGCAATAGCAATATTAAAACCCAGAGATTTGTATTTGTAAATTTGATTAGTTTTTTTTTTCTAAAATAAGATGACTTTTACTTTGGCAAACTTCTCTCGCATACCGTAAACGTCCAATAATTTCAACGCAACATTATTATGATTCGTTTTATTTACTAAATAATCGGTTGTTGTTATTATGTTTAGCACAAAATAGTACGGTTATAGTCATGAGCGGTCTGTTTCAAGTCAAATAAAGAAGTTACCAACCGAAACACCACATAACTATATATTATATGTATTTTATTTTTTAGGAGGTCAGAACAACAGTCGTTTTGGCAACGATCCGACCAACTCGTTAAACGACCGCGACCATTCGTCTTCCGAATTGTATTTCCGTATTATTGTAATATAAAAACATCATAATAATAATAACAATGTATTTCTTGTACATCAGTTTGCTCGTTTAGTGGCCACCCCGTCGTGGGTTGGCTGCAAGTTCATGGTGGATTTATCGGACGTGACGGCGGTGAACATATAATATAATAATATATTATGATGGCGTACTTGCTGCAGCTATTTTTAAAAAATGCACTGACATTGTAACGTAAATACGTTAGTATCGGTTCGTGTGAATAAGTGCTGTTGGTACTTTGATGTGGCAGACAGTGATGGGTCCAATATTTAGCTATATATCCTGCAAGGGGGCTTAAATCGATTTTAAATATTGATAACAATTGTTAAAAACCGTCTAGGAAATCAAAAGTTATATTAAAATCAAATATTTCATTTAATGAAAATATTCAACATTTATATAGAAATCGATAATTTATACCAAAAAAAAATAATTATTTAAATTTAAAATTCAACAACAGTCGATGTTGTTCTGTGTTCATAATATATAGATATTAATAAACAACTATATTTCGTTTTCTTTGGCTTGTTACGCAGTCACACGACCGACGACAGGTTTCTCGTAGTTAGAAATAAAAATAAAACCGTGAGAATGTAAAATTAATATTTTAAATCTAAAAAAGAGAAAAATTATTTTTCAAATCTAATTAAAATGCATAATATAATGAAATCATCGATATTGTGTAACAATATAAAAATCAATAAATTATAAATTTAAATCTGAAAAAAATAAGTGAAAGAAAAATTATAATCAACATTTTTTATTTTGATTTCAAGCCGTGAATTTTGTACTGACGTACTGTTGTTATTACTGTATAATATATTACTCTAAAAATTGGGTTTCATCTAGCTTAACTTATAATTTTAACTTTAAGTTGTTTTGTAATCTTAACTATTAGTTATTTTCAAAATTAAAGATTAATAGATAATATGTCTTAAAATATTATTGTTTGAACATTAAATACTACTGAATCGTGTATATATTATTCTGGAGACAGTAAACTATAAATATTGGATTCTTATTTATACAAGTACCTCAGGTACCTTAAGAAACATAGTTTCATATATAGTTCAAAACGATCATCAATGAAGTTCATTTTTTTATTTAACCAGCTAACTAAAGTACCAAAAGGTTTTATTTCCACTGAAATAAACGATTTTGATAACTATACCTAACCAAGCTTACAGTACTATTAAGTACCTAATTTCATTAAGATGGACTGGTAGATGAGAGTTCCCACACAGAATTTGAGAAATTATAATATTTTGTGAATATTTTAAAGTACTTGAATAATGAATATTGGACTCTTCTGATCATAACGATATACTGATTTACTAATCATAGGCGCAAATAGCGTTTGGGATTTTGGGGGGGGGGGGGCTAAAGCCTTATTTTGATAATATTGAATAAGCTTAAAATGAAATGTAGGAAATGTTACTACTGTACTAGATGATTGCATAAAAATGTTGACTTTATATTTTTATAAAGTTTCCGTAAAAATGTTTTTTAAAAATATATGATTAAAATGTTTGAAAAATGTTAAAAAATATGATCTTCTTGGCCAAAGAATTTAACTAAAATATTTCCTAATTATTAACGCAACTTTTTACAAAAATGTTGACAACTATATATTATTTTCCTGAAAATATTTTTACCCTGGTTGGAAAATGATTTTATGCTGTGCGGTTTCATATTTGCGCGTCGTCAAAACGTACGACTGATAGGAGGTATTTTCTTTATTTTCTAATTTTCGGCAACCGAGTTTTGAAATATTATAATTATTGTTATTATCATCATCTCTTCATTACCAACGATACTTTTGATGCTACTGTCCGTGCTCATTTGATCGGTATTGTATCAAAATTATCGAACAAATCTGTTTTTATAATCTATAATATTACCTAACAGTGACCCTTGCAACGCGGGAGTCATAAACATAATATTATATTCACGATAACCCGTGCTTACCGCTTGTGCTTGTATTATGCTAAACGTTGTTTTTAGGCATCACGAAAATATGATATTATTCTAATAATATTTTACTGTATTGAATGTGGGTGTTGACGATTTAAAAAGGTCTAGAATCGCGCTTGTCTGCAATACCCTAACCTAACAGTTATCCCGCAGCAGAAATCCTGAAAATACCATTGGTATAACACTATTATTTTCGCCATTGAACTAAATCGCTCGCGGCTTGTTGGCCGGCGACGACAACGCCATCACCACCGTCGTGTATCATTGTGCAGCTCGACACAAACAGCTACAGAAACTTAGGTATAGATAGGTATATATAGGTGTATAGGTAGGTTATTACAACGCTATTACCGGCAATAGGCGGGAGCGCCGGGGGATATTGTATTGTTTTAACGGGCACCTAATTTATTTTTACACTTTGCGAAAACCGTATTGCCTCGCTATACGTTCGCCGTCGAAATTACAAATAGTCTTGCCATATAATAACGCGGTTCCCTCGCGATTTCCGTAATGTAGGTGATTTTTTACATCTCCAGATTTAAAGGCGTCATTTATCGTCGCCGGCGTTTTACGTTTTATTCTCAAAAGGTTTGCCGAAAAATATCTAAAACAGCAGTAATAAGCACAATAACAGTAAGTAGCATTATACTATTATATTATTAATATGAAATTTACTTCGTTTCGCGCGTCGGCGTTTGTAAACTATATATATATAATATATAAGAACTTCAGTAGTAAATGTTGTCCCCTTGTATAGTTTAATTTCAATTAAACTGCAAAATAAAACAAAAAAATCTTTGATTCTAAGGTTTGTACTAATATATACTTTAATGAAAAATTTAATCATGTGATTTTTAAAACATAATTATTTTAAATTCTGAGTGGAGTAATAAATCTATTGATTTTATAATGAACTAGGTTTTTTGTGTATCTCTACACGATTTGTATGAAAAAATGATTTGTTATTCGACTTCAATATCACATCTGGCTGAAAAGTTAATCTAGTGGGTAATTTTGAATTTTGAGTGGTCACGGCCAAAAATTCACAATGCTTTTAAAATTACCAGAAACCCAAATCAAATATTGAAAAACGGAAAATTTTCCGTTCAACAAAATTGATTTTCTAAAATGTGGTATATAACTGTTTGAATTGTGGTTCCAATTTATTATCACTGTTTGTTATATGATACCAAATCACAATACATTAATTGCATGTAACCACTTTGGTAAGATATACTCTTCGATCACACATGAATATGTTATAATATATCTCATACACTCATATTATATTTATATTATCTTTAATTCTGGCCCAAATGAATCCATTTTCAGGTTAACTCTGCCTGTCGATTGGATAGGTTAATTGATAATTATAGCTCTTTCGCTCGTGACTTTTAACTTTGGTCTGTTGTCCCTTTTATACTGCTCCGAGGTTAACAGTTGTATACCGACATTATGTTTGACTACCGTAATTGTATAGATCATGCTGTGTGACTTAAGACCCATGCCAACATTTATATCTGAATGATAAATTATGTATAATTTTGGAGTTTTGGACTTTGCAGGTGGACTACCTCTGGTACTTCACTTGGTGAAGTATTGTTTGCTTGGTGGATTCTTTACTCCATTTCAACCCCCATACATTTGGTGATGAAGTGGTATTCCTATATTCTTATCTTTCTTAAGACTTTGTACGGTTGGCGCCTAGGCACGTTTTTGATTTATGACTATAGGCAAGGCATTTATAGTATTCCTATCATTTATTTACGTAATCGGATCTTGCAGCTTACAACTCCGATATTTATACATTTTTATTTGAATATGATTCTAGCACGGATATCATGACCAATTTCAATTTATGTTAAGATAATGCAACAGTGTTGTTTCTAACTTTAATTTTGAAAACAAATTTAAACTTTGCTGTTTGTGCCTAGGTTTTGGATAAATAACTGCCATGTACACTTTACTTTTAATTCTTTATAAATGTTGTTCTTAATACTCTAAAATTACCGTTTTATTTTTTCGTTTTGATGATTGTAACACTGTGTAGTATGTGCACTATATGTCTGAATGGTCATTAATATAACAAATAAATAATAATAATAATAATATATTTAAAAAAATGTTGACACTTCATGTGCTATTGAATGTTTCAAATCGTCACCTTTCTATTAAAATGTAATATTTTGTCAACAAGTTTGAAAATTTAATACACTATTCCTAATAAATTTTTCATAAATATTGTTAATATATATTCACAAATTTTTTTTATAAGTATTTAGAGTTTAGTATTCTTATTATACTATTGTAGTTAGCAGTAGATAACTGATAAAGTCATGAGTTCAGAATTAAGGATAAGTAATTCAAAATATCATTGTCTTAAGATTGTATAATTAAAATACCTACCATAGACACCTAGTTTAATCTGTATAAATGTTAAATATAATAATACTACCTATATACATGTAATCATTTATATGTAATTGGGAAATTATTATTGTTATAATTTATTATTATTCCCTAGTAATAACTATTTGATTTTGAATATTGTTGTTCAATGGTTAGTATCATTTGTAAATGGGTAAATTATTTAAATCAATATTCTAAGCCATGAGGTACATTTATTTATAAATACATCACAGATAGTCTATTACCTGTTATTAATTCATATTAAA
>NC_042493.1:81462345-81463826 GCF_005508785.2 Acyrthosiphon pisum
TTACTGTCTTGCCATATGTTTAAGCCAGTAGAAGATATTATATTCAATGTTGTATTACTTTGTAAAACTTTACATAGTGTTTATTTGTTGAATTCAGTGGCGTACATTCAAATTTGCTTTGGGGGGGTGGGGGGGGGGTTTAAAAAAATAACCAACACTAAAACCTTCTCTTTAAAAGTACCCATTTTCCCAACAATCAAACACATTACACGTATAAATATTAGTAGGCAAAATAACAAAACAAATACAAAGATTTACATAACTCATGGCAGTTAAATACTATTTAATATGCGCGTAGTATGTACATAATATTATATATTATATATTATTAATTATTTATAATAAAAATTCTAATATCATATTTTTATTGGATAGTTCAACTAGCACTTCATCAGGAGTAATTGAATCGTTTTTGTTGATCAAGAGCATAGCTAGACCATCAAGTCTTCCCTATTAAAATTAATTACAACATTAATTCATTTTCCAACGGCAGAATCAGAGGTGGATAGGTAGTATTTATGTCACAGGGAAATATTTGAAGGGGCCCCCAAACCAAACAAAAATTTGGTCGCTTCGCTCGCTTTAGATACTTATTCAATCAAACACCTTTAACTATAAATAAAATGTTTCGTGCGAAACCGTAATTGTGGGGCTGGGGAAACGGCATATGAGGAAAATGCTTTATTCGGTTGTAAGGGATATTTGAAAAATGTCGAGTAAGGTCGTACAAATTCCGAACTAAATATCTGCATAGAAGTTTCATATAAATAAGTAGTTTTGGAAATAAGTGGGGGAGGTGGAGAAATGTTTCTATAGCACCCACACAAATTATTGAATAACTTCGAAAAAAATGTATACGAATTCCGTACTAAATATCGGCCAAAAAAAAAATTGCGAAAACTCAATATTTTGTTAGGGAAACGTACGAGGATATTTCGGTCTTAGATTAACGATACAAATTTAAAATAATATGTTAAAGATCCGTAAGCAAATTCTTGACTTGTGGTATTATTATATTGTTAAAAAATATTAAATAACAGTAATAATAATTAATATACCCGAGTTGGCCCCCCAACATAAACAATAAACATAGATGAGGAAAATCTCTTTTTCCCCATATGCCTATCCACCCCTGGGCAGAATAGAACAGAATGAACGAAAATTTCATAATATTATGAAAATGTTTAACATGGTCATTTACGATACTGCTATAAAAATAGAATCTATTTCACCGTATATTGTCGTTCACGCGAAATTCAACGGTTATAACGTAATCGGTTTTTTTCTCCGTTGTCCGATCGAGTCGGTCGAGATAGTGACAATATTAAAATGGGCGAGACACTTTTCGGCCGATTCACTTTTCGACCAAAAAGTTATTATTAAAAAATAATTATAAGCCTTTATGTAGAAAAAATTATTTTTGTTAGTTATTTTTAAATATAGTAGTAGGTTACAAATAAATAATGATAATAATTACATAA
>NC_042493.1:81463876-81466216 GCF_005508785.2 Acyrthosiphon pisum
GTTTAGGATTTAGGGTATAAAATATTGTCGCAAGTGTAATGAAAAATAAATACTCGTAATCATAATATAATAATTTTGATTTTGTTATCTTCGTAGATAAACATTATTATCAGTGGAGTTAAAACAAACTACCTATTTTTTCGGGGTCAAAGAGTTAACCCGGAGTCTAACAACTCGGCGTTACCGAACGGTAGTACGGAGTTAACTCTGCGTTCCCGAACGAAGTTAGGGAACTATTTTTTTATAGAGTTAACTAGAGTTGAGTTTTCGAACGCACCCCTGAATGGTCATTAATATAACAAATAAATAAAAATAATAATAATAATATATTTAAAAAAATGTTGACACTTCATGTGCTATTGAATGTTTCAAATCGTCACCTTTCTATAAAAATGTAATATTTTGTCAACAAGTTTGAAAATTTAATACACGATTTCTAATAAATTTTTCATAAATATTGTTAATACATATTCACAAATTTTTTTTATAAGTATTTAGAGTTTAGTATTCTTATTATACTATTGTAGTTAGCAGTAGATAACTGATAAAGTCATAAGTTCAGAATTAAGGATAAGTAATTCAAAATATCATTGTCTTAAGATTGTATAATTAAAATACCTACTATAGACACCTAGTTTAATCTGTATAAATGTTAAATATAATAATACTACCTATATACATGTAATCATTTATATGTAATTGGGAAATTATTATTGTTATAATTTATTATTATTCCCTAGTAATAACTATTTGATTTTGAATATTGTTGTTCAATGGTTAGTATCATTTGTAAATGGGTAAATTATTTAAATCAATATTCTAAGCCATGAGGTACATTTATTTATAAATACATCACAGATAGTCTATTACCTGTTATTAATTCATATTAATACTAAAACAGGTACAAATTGACATAGAAAGACTACTGATTGTAAAAAAAAAAAACTTTGTGAATAGCAAAATTAATACATTAATAGAGCTACCATAATACTATGTAAATAATATTTATATTATTTAAACATGGCCCTTGGATCATAAGTCTTTGATAAATCCAAACTGTGTGTGGTGTGCTTCCGTTTGTGTGCCATGAAACTGCAATTAAAGAGAGCGACTTGTCACATAGATCGCACGATTATTGTATACAATTAATGACCCTATTATTTTTTTAAATATTGAAAGTCTCACGATATATTGTATTTATTTGTGCATGACAAAATTAACACTTTAATAATAATAATAAGTCAACAAGATTTATCCTATTTTATATGGCTCTTGGATCATTGATCACTGTTCCGATCAGTGTGACGTGTGCGTCCGCTTGTGTACCGTCAAACATGTTGCTAGTTACTTATATGTTGCTAGTTACTGCAGCTACTTACTGAAAACGACTTATCGCATAGATTGCACGCGTACTGTTTTAATCAGTGTGTGTTCGTCGATGTGTCACCAAATTGCTACTTACAGAGAACGCCTTTTCGCACACATCACATGCGTAAGGTTTTTCACCAGTATGTGTGCGTCGATGTGCCGTCAATGTGAAACTTTCACTGAACGACTTGTCGCATATATCGCATGCGTACGGTTTTTCACCAGTGTGGGTCCGTCGATGACTCGTTAATGTGCCAATTTTAGCAAAAAACTTGTCACATATATCGCAAGCGTACGGTTTTTCACCAGTATGTGTGCGTCGATGTGTCGTCAAATTGCCACTATTACTGAAAGTTTTGTCGCATACATCGCAAGCGTACGGTTTTTCACCAGTGTGAATTCGCTTGTGAACAATCAAACTGCTATTTACAGAGAATGACTTGTCACATACATCGCACTCGTACGGTTTTTCGCCAGTGTGTGTTCGTCGATGTTTTATCAATGTGCCACTTTCACTGAACGACTTGTCACATACATCGCACTCGTACGGTTTTTCGCCAGTGTGTGTTCGTCGATGTTTTATCAATGTGCCACTTTCACTGAACGACTTGTCACAGACATCACACTTGTACGGTTTTTCGCCAGTGTGTGTTCGTCGATGCGTCGTCAAATAACTACTTTTGCTGAACGACTTGTCACAGACATCACAGGGGTAATGTTTTTTCTCCATTTGTCCGCTGATGTGTTGTCAGTCTGCTTCTATTAGTATATGATTTATTTAACACGTTATTTGTTTATCATACCATTATTTGGTTACCATGCTATTCAGTTCATGATCATTTAGAATTTACTGTCTTTGCCATATGTTTAAGCCAGTAGATGATATTATATTCAATGTTGTATTACTTTGTAAACTTTACATAGTGTTTATTTTGTTGAATTCAGTGGCGTACATTCAAATTTTGCTTTTGG
>NC_042493.1:81468002-81476578 GCF_005508785.2 Acyrthosiphon pisum
AACCCCCCCGTTATGTACGCCACTGGTTGAATTTAACAAAACATATTTTATCACACATTTAAAGTTTGATTTTTGACAACATTTTTCAAATTTCATAGGTATTTAATGATGTGTTTGTTGTTCAAAATTTATAAAACTTTCAACTTTTATAGCTCAGGATTGAAAATTAAAACAAGGTTCCATGTTATTAGTTTATTCTGTAACCAAATACTCTAAAAATAAACATAAACACATTATTTTTTATAGTTATTTTAAGTTCAAATATGGTTAAAATTAGATATTTAAATGAAGAAGAATGATTTTAGTTTTGTGATATATTATTCGTTTGTACTTGAAACGTCTAAAGTATACTATTGTATATAAATATAATAATAATTCAACTTAACCTACTATTGTATTAATAATAATTGTATAAATGTAACATAAAATATCCTTAGCTGACAAACCTTGTCTGCTCAGAATAGTTTATCGTATATACTGATTTTATACAGTGTACCTATATTGTATATATATAATTAAATTCAAATTTAATATCATCGTAATTGACTCACTTATAACCGACTGTATCGCAGAGCGACATCAATTTACCCTCTTTTCTTTTTCTATACATTTTGATAGTAAACTTGGCAATATAATGCAAGGTTCCTCATAAATTGTCCATATACAAATTATAAAATGTCAAAAATACATGGTCACTTTTTCATAATTGTTTTAAGTTGGTTTTTTTAACTAAATTCATAAAGATTTGGTTAATTAAATGTTTCATACTGAAAATTTGAATACCACAAAACAGTGAAAACATTTTTGCTAAGTTTTGTTAAATCAATCTAGCTGTACCTACGGCTGTGCAAACTTTAGCCAATAACTTGACATGAAATTATGTGGTGTTTTTGTCGAAACGATGTCACAATGTGAATTAGTTTAGTTTTCCGATCCTCAGTGAAATCGAGGAGGTTAAGTCAAGTACTTATCCAACAAAGGCGGTGGCGGATGACAAATAAGTTAATATATATTTATTTTTTTTAAGTAAATGTGACTTCTGAAAAATTCAAAACTTCATAATTTAATGTTCCAATACTGTTTGTATATGTCTACGTGTGTTATACGTAGGTGTTATAATATAATTGTATTTCATGATCCGTTGTTATATTATTATTCACGTGAACACACAATACCTATAAAGCATAAATCATCTCGTAAATTATATTAATTCACACATACATACGCATACATACATACATACATACATACATACATACATACATACATACATACATACATATAAAGACCACAAAAGCGTATTTCGCGAGTGAACCGGATACGCGCGGCAACGGAATAATAATATCTCTACTTAAGTGTAAAACAACACCGGGTCAGCGATACGATCTGAGCGGGTCTGACAGCAGAAAACGTATATATCTTTCTCTGTTTCCCTCACTCAGTCTGTCTCCCTCTTTATAAATTTATATAATATATATATTATATATTATAATATATACATACCCTGTACGGCTATACCTGTACAATAATAATAAAAATCATGTGCCATAAACGCACCGCACGCGTATGGGTCTGTGTGCGGGCGAGCGTTTTCGCGGCGTTGCAAATAAATAGCTGTAGGTACGGGTGTATAATGTGCGTGTGATGCGATCAGAAATGAAATCGAATAATTTATAGATGTTTGGAGAAAATTAATTTTCGCAAATTGATTATGATAATTTATTTACACTTGTCTGTCCGTGTGGTGGTTGAGGGTCCATCGGCGTTGCGCTGGATAAGACGGAGCAGACGACATGGAACGGGCGGGGGTTTGATTAAACTTGAAATAGGTAGTGTTTAAGTGTTATATTTTACGTGACTTTTTGTTCAATGACTAATAATTTAAATCAACCTGAATCGATTATGTCACAAATTGTATTGTTCATACTGACGAGTGACGACGACGTCGACGTGCAGTGGTTTAATCGTCGAACAGTTTTCAGCGTTACCGCTTAATCCTGAGTACTTACCACCCACTAGTTTTAAATTATCCTTATATGCGAATATGATAGTAATCTGTAGAATAATTCAAAATGGGACTCAAAATAGTATGAATTTTTGGTTTAATAATATATATATCTATATGATAAATTAGATTAAAGTGCCTGCATGTTTAGGTACTATACACGTGGCAAGCTTAACAAACTCTAATATATACTGAAAATTAAAAATATACTTAAAATATTTATCTTCCAAAATAAAGTTAATGACTAATTATAATGACAATATATAGTCGTAAAAATAATGAAAATATCAAAGAAAACAATAATAGTATGGTGAAATTCCATAAAATTATATTAATTTATTAGGTACATTAATATTATCCTTATAATATAACCACTGCAGATGGTAATTAGTAACATGTACACATTAACTTTACTATTCTTTGTTTTTTTTTTCTTTCTGGCTTATTCAAAACCGTTTTTTAAATGCTAGTGACTTAAGGTCTTGTTTAACTATGTGGATTTAACGTTGGCTAGTGGGTTCTCATTGTCTTGTCTCATTTGGAATCCATATTGTGGCTTTGTGAACAAGTCAAATCACATAAGATATGACTGAAAAAGTAACTGACTATTTAATTAGTTATGTTTAAATATATTTTATTATGTTCGATTGCATCACAAAACATTAAGATGGTATATATAATATGATTCGTATCATACCACAAATATAGTTTTAATTTTATAAAATACAATATTATGCTGACTGTAAGAATCAAGATGAACACTACATAAATGTCACATACTCATGCGTCAAATTATAATTTTAGAAATGCCAAAAGTTTAGTCGAAATTATTTATAATTTAAATACCTATATAAGAATACTTAAAAAGTAGAAAATGTTATAATTAAATACAGAAGAAAAGATCGAAGTAATAATTCATATAGTACCTACTCAAATTTAAGTTAGGTCAGTGGTGGATCCAGTGCTTATAATATTTTTTTGAGGAGGGGTGGGGCAAACGTACAAAAAATTTAAAACTTTGCTACAAGATTGGCTAAACACAATGTAAAATAAAAGGAAAATATGGCGATTGAGAGGAGGGAAAATGCCCTCTTTGCTCAACCCCCCTGAATCCACCACTGATACTTATCTACCTTTAAACTATACGGCACAGACGACCAGCCACCCGGTGAGCGCACGACGGATTCGAACTCGGACCTGTCTAACAACCTGTGTTTGGGGAACCTACACCTAGTCTTGTAGTCTGCTGTTCTCCATTTTATAAAATAAGATGTCATTGTATTGAATAACAATTTAAAAATATTGTTTACTTATCATTTTTTATTTAATCTAAAATCTAAATATAATTTTATAACAGTTATAACTTATATTATTATATTGAATGACAAAGCCGAATATTCACTTCTATGACCTGTGCTTGCACAGAATTGCTTTTTTTACCATGGTAATTATGCCATGTCCAAGTGGAAATGTTCTGCTCAGAGAACATCGATTTAACCGTATTACACATCACGCGTAGATTACACAGTCGTTTTCTACAGCTGTTTGCACCTCACACAAAAATATTTACTGTATTCAATTTTATAGTGAGATTTTACAATTTTTGTCCACGAATTCGTGCATTACACAAAATATGTATACTGTATTTTAATATTACAGAGAGATTGCACACTCAAAATCGGATTTACCGCTAACTCGAAAATTTTTACGGTAGGTATATTTACATATACATATCATTTTTTTTTATCCTATGTAAGCTCTTGAATTTTTTCATTAAACGTTACATAAAATTGAAATAACTATTTCACGTAAATAACACAAATTATTAAATAAACATTTTTTTTTTCTGTCATAAATTAATTCTAAATTATTTTTACATATTAAGTTTTCTTATTTTTCTTTCCAACGCTCTTCAACACTATATACATAATTATATAATAATAATGTATATATATATATATAATATAGATGTAACTACTTATTGTTTATTCATTTTTGATCGTATTGTAGAATATGTATATCTTAAGAAAAGTAAGAAAACTTGTGTACAAATAATTTAGAATTAATTTATGATTCGTTAAACATTTTTTTTTTAAATTAATAATTTATGTTCTATTTACATAAAATAATTATTTCAGTTTTATAATAAGATTTGGTGAAACAAATCGAGTTAACATAAGATAAAAAAAAAAATTATGTTACTTATACGGTAAACAATTTCAAGTAGGTAAGTGGCTAAACCGATTTTGAGTGTGCAATATCCCTGTAATATTAAAATACAGTAAATATTTTGTGTAATGCACGAATTCGTGTACAAAAATTGTAAAATCTCCCTTTAAAATGTGATATAGTAAATATTTTTGTATTCGCCGCAAATAGGTTGACAACGACTGTGTAATTTCCCCGTGATGTGTAATACGGTAAAATAGATGTCCTCTGAGGTGAATACCAATCAATGTTAATAATATGCGTCCTTTATCAGTTACTATCATGATCAAATGATAATAATATATACGCGTAATTATAATCAGGAACTAAAAAAATTGTGCGAAGTAACTGTATTATTATTTCTTTTTTTTTTAAATTTAATTTTCATATTTTTTTTTATACATTTTAATTTAGTTATTGTGACAAACAATCTAAAAACCTATGCTTATCAAAAAACTTACAATTTGAAATTACCTACATGGTCTTTAAAATTTTTTTCTTTTAGTTAAAAGATTTTAGAGGACTGATAATGGTGTGTTTTTGGTACCGTTTAAGACCTACACGCTTAACAAAAATTGGACCATTTAGAATGAACTCAATTAAAAATGATTTAATATTAAGCTCTACCTCTTCTAAGTTTTGAGGAAAGTTTCTTTTTGTAAGTGTTTTAATTTTAATGATAAACAAATCCCATGTCTATACCTAAATATGGTCATGAATGGCCAATTAAAAACTGCAGAGTGGAAAACTATAAAATTAACATAACAGTATTTAATAACGGTAGGCAGGTAGTTCAAATTCGACATGCCTAGTAATATTAAGTACTGCGTTAGGTGTCTACATATATTTTATATATTTATATGTATATAGAGAGAAAAATAAAAAAAAATAGAACAGAAATAAAGAACGTAAGAGAGGGAGTGAGGGGGGGGATAAACAGCGAGCGAGGAATAGACTTTATTCCGCTCACGTCTGAACCGATAATCATTAGGGTATTTAAGATGAACAAAAAAATATAATATAAATAAATGTATACAATAAACGCGGTGTTTTTGTCGTCTCGGTTGGTTTTTTTTCTTCTCTCTCTCTCATCCGACGGCGGTTTGACACGACCGGCGGCGGCGTTGGCGTCCGGCTAACGAATAATTAACGACCGTGACGATACGGCGCGTATCGTATAATATATAGGCGCCTGCCTCCGCCTATGATACGCGTCTATGAAATAATAATAATAATATACTATGCAGGTACGCTGTTATTATATTATCATATTTTATAGCATAAACATCACGAGCAACCGTTTACATGCCACGGCGCCACGAAAATGAGAAGACACACCATTGGGTGCACGTCGTGTGCGACCGGAAAATTCGAGTCGTCGGCCAGGCGGACCGCTCAGTGGCGATGATGTGCGTTGACGCGTGAGGCGTACCCACTGACGCCTGCAGGCTCATCGTCGAGTATTATACATTATAGTATCGTTATAGGTATTGTTTATAAATATTATGTTTAACGGGCACGTGGACTTCTGTGCACAGATCTTGGCCAGTCTCATTTATTGTTTCTTTACGAATGCTGAAAATGTTACAGAGCAAATTGATTCAACATAATAATATGTACCTACTAACAAATTCACTAGAAAAGGTGTCAAACAAACCGTTTGCAGTGCATACTTTTGGCTCACTATAATAATATTTACATAAATTACAATAATATACACTTGAAAGCACTTTTACATTTTACAACTATACCTACCTATATTTAGGTTTTTCTAATTATCATCGCCGATCCAAAAAATTTTATGACAAACTATATTAATATAGATCAACTCAAAAAAAAAAAATTATAGATATGTAACGTAATTTATATCTCATACCAGGGATCGCATTTGAAAAAAAATTCTGTTTAATGTTATTTACAATTAAAACGTTATTCACGTTTTGTGTTTATCGTAATTTAGAATTAAAACGTTATACAAGTTTAGCGTTTATCATTATTTAGAATAGTGTTAATACCTTTTAAATGTATTAATAATAACTAATCCGGATACGGAATATAATAAGATAAATTCTTAGATTGTTTGCTAAGACCAAAATTAATCGCATGAAATAAATATTTCTAGGAAACCAATAGAACTTTTAAATCGATGGATTTTAAATTATTTCGTTTTGTGTTATTTTTCGTTTAATTACATTCTATAAATTACGTTTTACGTTATTATACTTTTTTTAATGATATTTTATGTATTTTGTTTTGCGGTATTTAATTATTTTTGATTATCGCTTTCCATTATAATTACGTTTATAGATTTCAATAGTTATTTGTCAAACGTTAGGAAGGCCTGCCTGATACTGCAACAGATAGGCATGTGCGTGTCCCATATTTGGATTCTTTATAGACATTCAAATGTCTAATTATTACTTACAACATTTCATAATACAATTGTATAATAATTAATTACTATTGAATTCTAACAATGTACAAAAGAAAAATTTGGAAAATATGGAATATAATAATATGGGAAATATGAAAAATTGGTTTTGAAATAACTAACTTTTTATAAGCATTTAGGAAATATATTTAAAAAGCTAAGCATATTACATTTGCAAAACATACTATAGGTATGTACAATATAATAGGCTGACCTTTTATATTTGTTGATATCTCGTTACCACGGTTAATTCAATCATGTCCGCAGAATAAATTCCCACGAGGTGCATGGTCATAATTGTTTATCATCACTACTATATATATTGACATAATATTATATTACTGACCATTAACAAGAATACGCGTTTAAACCAGGATCTAAAAAAAAAATCACAACGTTTCCCTATTGTTTGGAAAGACATTGGTTCATGAATATGCCTTTTGATTCACAAGGAAGTAATAATTATTATTTTAATTATCCCCCCCCCCCCCATTTGGTGGATGGGCACCGTTGAACCGATTTTAAGTGGTGACCCGTTTTTTCCGCATCGGTTGTGGCCTTTGAATTGAGGTTTCGTTCAAGTTGAGTTTATTCGGTGTACTTACTATATACAACGGTCACTATACTACTCCTCATTAACTCATTAGATGTATAATATACAATGTACCGATCCAGTCAGGCCGAAATTTGAAAGATAACATTTTTTACACTTGTGTTACTATACTGTTACGACAACTGTTGTTGTTAGTTCTTATTTATTTATATTTTTATTCTTTTTATGCCCCTCCACCACACAGTGCTTGTCGATTTTACGTCAGTTGTGGCCACCAACGGAGTCTTCCTCACAATGTATTATTTGTATAGTTCGTTTATCTAAATTGGCTGAATGGCTCCATTGATTGTCAGTATGTTTATTGGGGGGGTGGGGGGGGGGGAGGAGGAGGAGGAGGAGGGGAGTTTCGAATCCGATCGTAGTCATTATAGTCCAAAAACATAAAATAATATGACTGAATGACCTTTTTTCCATCATACTTATTATTATTTTTAAAATACGCCACTTAATTATAGAATTATTTTATTTTAACTAATAATCTGTAGAATATACCAAACTGGGAGGGTAGGTACTAGATGAAAATCATTTTCGCGTTTAGGTAGTATACATTGTTACAAAATTTAATCTGTTCAAATATTCTAGTTTGTTTACATTGTTTTATTACCTTTACATTCATACGTTATTCTATTGTTAGTATATTGCATTTAAATTATAATTTAATTTTGATAAAAATAGTTGATGAGCCTATACTACCTACCTATTTTTGTAGAAACTAGATCATTAATAAAACAACAATGAAATACAAAATAACTATAAAAATTATAATTAAATTAGCATAAAAATATTTTGAAATTTAAAAAAAATATAATTTTAATAAAAACTTAGGCTGAAATATTATTTCCTATCACCTATTTTTAATATATATTTCTTTTATTATTATTTATACTAATTATACTTATACCTTCGGCAACATGGGTCATTGGACTTACAGAGAAAAAAATAAATTGTATACTAACTCTATGTGTTAAATAAATTTTGGTTTGAAGATTGGCGGCTGTGATGAATTGGATGATGGTGGCTATGGATTGAAGGTGATTGTTTAGTATTTCGGCTAGTGTTTTGGGCAGGTTGTGGCTTGTTCGCGTATTGTGGTATATTCGGCATTCAGTGAGAATGTGGCTGATGGTGACTTGGACACCGCACAATGTGCATATTGGGGGTTCTTCCTTGGCCATAAGGAAACTATGGGAGATTTGTGTGTGTCAGATTCTAGGTTTAGTTAATATGACTTAGAATTGTCTGTGGATAATGTCCAATTGTCGGTGTTATGTTTTATATGATTTCATTTAGTGCAATAAGATGTCTACTTCTAGTGCCAT
>NC_042493.1:81476678-81476891 GCF_005508785.2 Acyrthosiphon pisum
CATTGTTGACATTTCTTTGTTATAAGCGTTCGTATATCACGTAATGAAATAACTTTTTTGGACGATGATAGTGGAGAGGTAATTGCACTTTTGGCTGTGAGATCAGCGAGTTCGTTTTCTTTTTTATATTATTTCGCCCACAACCAGTCAAATTGGTTTTTAAGTTTACTGTTACTTGCCTAATTTTCATTTTTGGGGGATGCAAGCCTGGGT
>NC_042493.1:81476991-81478060 GCF_005508785.2 Acyrthosiphon pisum
ATTCATGTACCTACTTAATCTAAATTATATCAGCTTTTCATAGTACATACCTATTTAATATTTTTAAAATATAAGAAATAATTTAATATAATACTGTTCTAGGCCAATAGTATATTGTTGGATAGAGAGCATAATATTATTATAATATTATTCAAGTGTCTTAGAAGTTAAAATATCCTCACCTAGTCACCTAAAGCCTTAAAGGTGTATCATAATATTACGTTTAATAGATGATTTAATTTATATATACATAGAAAATATCTATGAAATAATATGTTTGAAGTTTTTGTGGTAATGCCCAATTTCAATATGTATTTTGATATGTTTATATATTTTGATAGTAGGCTCAAAATTGAGGTTATTAAAATATCATAGTAAATAGTAATATTACAATACATTATTAAAGATCAACTGTAGATGGTCATATTAACTCTAGCAATGACAACGCACGTTTATTAATATTACTTTTTATTTAAAAAAAAAATTATATTCTTATGTTAATATAATCAAACCAAAAAGATCTTTATAATTTCTTTAAGGTTCTGAATTCTGATCGTGGGGAATTCAGGCAAATCAGTATCATTTATTTAATCATAGTACAACGCCGTTATAATATATTACCATCGTTATTATAATATCATACTACACGATTGAACATGTGCCATTCTTTATGCCTATGCTCCTATTCTCGTCTAGTAGCTTCGCTTAACTTACAGATTCCAGACACGCTCTCCGCAGTAAGAGACTTAAATGTTTTAGTATAGTGAGTGGTACATATTATATTACTTTTATAATAATATGTTTATTATTGTGTGTGTATGTGTGTGTGTGCGCGCGCACGCACGCGTTCCTACTAGCTACTATAGACGTGCATGAACTTGACCCACCGACTTTCTATGATACGACCCAAACCAATACCAAAAGTTAGCAAATAGTTAGCAAATAATAGCAAATTTACTTTAAAAGTTAGCAAATCATAATTGAAGAAGTTATAACTATTTTTTATCTGGGTGGGCCAAGTTCAGGTAACCCACCCACTTTGTCCAATCGACTCCAAACAAAAACCGGT
>NC_042493.1:81478110-81478838 GCF_005508785.2 Acyrthosiphon pisum
CGATCGACTCCAAACAAAAACCGGTAGTTAGCAAATAGTTAGCAAATGATAGCAAATCAGGTTTTGGAGTTAGCAAATCAAAATTCTATTTTTGGCGATTTTAGAAAAAAAAAATGTCAGCCCACCCATTTTGTCCGATCGACTCCAAACAAAAACCGGTAGTTAGCAAATAGTTAGCAAATGATAGCAAATCAGTTTTTGGAGTTAGCAAATCAAAATTCTATTTTTGGCCGATTTTAGAAAAAAAAAATGTCAGACCACCCACTTTGTCCGATCGACTCCAAACAAAAACCGGTAGTTAGCAAATAGTTAGCAAATAACAGCAAATCAGTTTTGGGGGTTAGCAAATCAAAATTCTATTTTTGGCCGATTTTAGAAAAAAAAATGTCAGACCACCCACTTTGTCCGATCGACTCCAAACAAAAACCGGTAGTTAGCAAATAGTTAGCAAATGATAGCAAATCAGTTTTTGGAGTTGGCAAATCAAAATTCTATTTTGGCCGATTTTAGAAAAAAAAATGTCAGCCCACCCACTTTGTCCGATCGACTCCGAACAAAAACCTGTAGTTAGCAAATAAACGCAAATCAGTTTTTGGGGTTAGCAAATCAAAATTCTATTTTTGGCGATTTTAGAAAAAAAAAATGTCAGACCACCCACTTTGTCCGATCGACTCCAAACAAAAACCGGTAGTTAGCAAATAGTTAGCAAATGATAGCAAATCAGGTTT
>NC_042493.1:81478938-81484698 GCF_005508785.2 Acyrthosiphon pisum
GCTTTTGCGTGGGGTTAAATTGATTATCCATTCGTAAAAACAAACTCAATAAATACACACGGTATATAGTTTTAAGTACGCGAGCAGTTCTGCAAATGAGATTTTGAAATTTTAATCACGAACCTCGTGGTTTTACATAATATAGTAGGTATATAGGTATAATGTCGAGCAATAATTCACCATAATATTGGAATGGAATATTTATAGTAATTGTATAATATTATGTTGCCATATCCTAATGACGTGTAAAATATTACATTGATATAATATTATAATAATTGTAGTTATTAGTATCTACGACTTGAACAAGTGTTGAATATTAACACCTATCTGTTTTCTATTAAACGTATTTATTTTTAGCTAGCTGGCTACGCAACTGAATTCTATATATATTTTATCAGATTGTATACAATGATATAATCTCAAATAATCTCAGAAATTATATTATTATCTTGGACATTTTGTATACTATAATTGCATAAATCTCAAATACCAGGTTTCAATTCACTTCGATTTGACGGTCCCAAAAAGAGCTCAATTATAAGACTTATAACGATGCAAGTTAACGTCATAATATTTATTAAAATGTATTCACCAGAACCTATATTTGCCTTACAATGACAAAAAAAAAAAACGATCGGAAAATCAGAAAAATCTTAGCTGGACCAAGACATCACCGTTAAGGGGACTGCAGCAGATGGAAAAAAAGTTACTTTTAGACCAATAAGCTAGACAAAACTTGAAGAACTTGGTTTGGCAGATTTTAATTTTGAAAACCGATTATGATTGATCAACAAGTTTGATCGAGGTGATTTTGAATATTATTTTTGTTCAGCTATGATATCCATGAATAAAAGTATGGAAAAAGTATGATATTTTTGTATTTATATTATTCATTATGACACTAACAATAATAGGAATATTTAAAATCACCTCGATCATTCCCTAGTAAACTTATAGATCAATCATAATCCGTTTTCAAAATTAAAATCTGTCAAACCAAATTCTTCCAGTTTTGTCTACCTTATTGGTCTAAAAGTCACTTTTTTTTAATTGACTGGAGCCCCCTCCAGTCCCCTTAAGGTTAATTTTATGATACGGAATTTAAATATATTGAAAAACATTATAACAAACAAAATTAATGTTTAGATTGGTCAAATCTACATTAGTTTTGATTTTTGAGAAAACCTGCTGCAGCCCCCTTAACCAAATTTACAATCCACGATAAAACAACCGATAAAAAGGACAAAAATTATAAGAAAGAAAATCAAATGTCACATACCATGTGGCTGCCAGAAGTTTACCAGAATCCGGGAGAAACAATATAGTTTTCGTAATAGTCGGCTTGTTGCCAATGTTATTTAATAATATTATATACCTAACCGACAATAGTTGTAAGCGTTTATAATACACTTCTATTATTGAGTAGGTACAGTGTCATTCTTATATTATATTTTGGTAGTTTGCGTTTTCATTGTCACGACCGAGCGTGTCTTCATTAACATAACATTTTACAGTCATACTATGCTGTACCTACATGCACTTACAGTATTTACATTTTAACCATAATTATTGTACACCGCCGTGTGCTGATTAACATTTACACAATATAAATGCCATGTCCGTTTTAATCTTTTCCTGAATTTTTTCGAAATTTGTATCTATTTAATAATATAAAATTATAAACAAGTTTAAAGTCAATGGTGTATAACTACAGTTTTACTAACATATTTCATTATTGTACTTGAATTTATATTTAATCACATAAGTAGCTACTAAGGAACGATGTTTTTTTTAGATTATTCTAGATGTTGATGTTTTTCTGATGGCCGAAAGACCAGTGTTCTCTTCTGACATGAAGTTACCCAATTCAGAGGTTTTCAAATAACTGAAAAAAAATTATCGATTTATATTTTAATAAATTATCATCTAGCGATATTTTTATTTAATACATTTAGAGTCACATGCGTCGTCAACAATTATTATTACCATATATGATTGTTATCACTTGTACGATCATCTGTTCGGATTGCTGGTATTACATATTTTTTTAAACATTTGAACTCATAGTTGTCCTATTTGTCTTATTATAAATTGAATATATATCATTGATTAGTATTGAGATGAAATAGTTTGTTAAAAGTGAATTAATAACTTATTTTTTAATTAATTACCAAACTTTCAACATGTGATGAAAGTTAAATCCACGCACAAAAGTATATTTTAGTCTGCAGACGTTGTAATAAGAAAAAAAAGCATTATTGTAAAACCAATATATTTCAAACTTCAACCAAATTTTTTTCAAAATATGATTTTAAAATCATAAAATGTCTTAGTTACTAAACAAACAAACAAAATAATCAATATATAATAGTTATGCTCAAAAAATATACAGTACCTATTTCAACAAATTTCGGATTTGTTACAAAGTTATAATATAGAACAGAATCATCCGAAGTCAATATGCAAAAAAGTGAAAGTTCTTGGACGGTTTTTAAATTTTGATCGCATGTGAAAAGACTATCACAACAACAATTGTTTTATTTATGTTTTGCAATTTACCTCTAATATTGAACTGACAAGAGAATAATCATTTAAATAGGTATTGGCGTGATTGGAGCAGTAATGTACTTAACTCAAATTCGAAATAGAAAGGATAAAAATATGCTATTATAGATGATTCAAATATTAGAGACACATAGGCACAATTTTTCTCATAAGCATTTGAAGATCGAATTTGGATGATATTAGATAGTTAAACGAAGAAAAACTATTTTAGTTAATTTATTAAAATTCCTCATATATTACTCCAAATTACGTACTACAGGTCCTTAGAATGACTAGGAAAAATGTATCGTTTATTATTGATTGTTTTTTGTTTAAAACGAGGTACCATAGTTCATTTTTTCAAATATCAAAATTAAAACTTCAAGCTTTGAGTTGTTTGACACATAAAACTCTCCTAATTTTCCCCGGGCCTTATGGATGTAAAAAATCATTTCACTTTTATGTTTATTATACTCTAAATTTTCACCTTATTCCAAAACATTTTTATTAATTAAAAAATGTATAATTGTAACCTGGCTACTTTTAATAAAATGAGTGTCACACAAAAATTGATGTTTAGTACAAAAAATATATAATATTATATTGTGTGTTTTACAAAGTATTATTTCTGTAGGTAATAAATCAACTAATAAACATAACCCGGGCTTACATGAAGTGAATCAGTTATAAATTGTATCTGTGATATAAATATAATATAATCAAGCCCAATATTTTCAAAGGTCATATTGTATTTCACTGTAAAAACCGTGTACCATAGACCATAATATAGTTGGTCGTATAAGAACCATAGAGTAATATTATAGAGAGGCCGTTACCTATATCGTTTTATATAACGAGTTGATGTTAAAATAGTTTCTATTTTACAGTACAATTACTTTTATGGACGAAAATATTGTAAAGTATTTGGTATGATAGGTTATCTTTATCGTATAATTTCAGGCAAAATCACATAATTCATTATAAAATGACAGTTTTAACTTTAATTTGTTCAAATATAAACAATTAATAATAGATATGGTTAACATATTAAGTTTTTACTATAGCTATTTAAAAATATTAAGGATACATGAGCTTGGTTTTTTTATAAGCATAATAAGTTAAAATTTTGAGACAATTCGTTATAATAACAAAAATTTGTATGTATAAAATGTTCAATTATTATAACTATGACAGGATGGTACATAATCTGAACCTGTAGGTTAGGTACCCGCCGTACCACAATGTATCATAAATTTTATTTTTGCTTGAAGTATGTATCTGTCATGTAAAATAGTTGTGTTTCAATTTAAAGATGTAACGGCCTCTCTATATTAGCCTAAGATTAGAACTGGCAAATAGACCACAGACTAAAACAGGCTGCAATGCCTGATAGAAATAGATTTAGATTTTTTTAGAAATGTTATAAAGTTTTTATTTAATTTATATAATATATTATCCATATAATTTCTAAATTATCGGGTAAAAATACAAAAGGCCAACCTACGAATATTTTGACAGGTGCCCGACTACATGGCACCTATTTCTGTCATGTTATCCTTTGTATTATATAAAATTGTAAGTAGGTAAATGAGTTTAATTTCAATCTTATTGACAAAGATAATAAAACTGCACGATGATTATTATTTATTATAATCAAAATGTCGTAATTTTTATAAAAATAATATTTTTCTAGGAAAAATCAGCAATTAGGTACCTAGGTTTTTTTGAACCGGACACTTTAAGCAGGGAAAATTTAAAGACGTAAGCACTTAATTCAGTGTGGGTAATTATTAATTATTTTAATATTTTTTTTCAATTTATATTTTGGTAGAAGTTTTTGGTTTGTTCTCGCTAATCCATTAAAACCAAATTATTCGATGCTTAGATATAATACTATCACATCCGGTGGTTTTCTCCTCCTGCACGATAGTCAAAAAATAATATTTGAAAAAAAAACCGTGACTTATAATTATTACAATGTAAACGGTTTTCACATGGCTGGCGTGTGGCTGGCATGGCTGGCGGCATTCCGTTCACAAAGCCCAAGTGTGCATATAACATTGTAGAACGTACGATTATTATTGACTCAATAAACGTAACATAATAATATTATTATTACTATCAAAATCGTAACGTTAGTATTATACATTTGTACGCACGTGTTGAAAGATGCGTGCGTGCCTGCCGTGGACATCTATCATTAAATTTCCGCCCAGTTTGCACGAAGGCCGCAGGTGAGCCCTCCAACAAGTCAGTGGCCCCGATCCGGCCACTCAATTCAGGGGCGTACGTTATTTATTGATGCGCACACCTGTAGTTTTTAGGAAACAATAACAATAATAATAATAATACATGGTAAGTCGAAATTTAAGGGAAATTAAATTTGTTTGACTTGTCGAGGATTTCGACTTACGAAAGCTTTACTAACTTAGGTTGGATTAGACAATGAAACGGAATCCATTTCGACTTATTACGGTTTTTGACTTATCGAGATCCCACTGTCCCAATATAATATTTTAATATTATTTTTATTCGTTTTTCTTTTTTTAGTCATATTATTATAATTTGATTAATGTATATTATAATATTATGCAGTACACCAAAAAGTGGGTTTTATATTTCAGTAACGCTTCCGATTATCAAGCCTCATTATCATATTGTTAATGAATGTAACATAGGTATTAAGACACGTTTAAATCAAAGTGCTATGCAAATGCAAGTCGCGATTCGGTCGACCAAAACCACGATAATATTGTGTAGAGCCGTTCATGGTGTTTTCTCAATGGATTTTAATTTAGGTTGGAACTAAACCGACGTTAAACAGTTTATTTTTCTAATCGTGAAACGGAAACCTCACTACATGTACCATTTTTCAATTATTTTAAGAACCTAACCCACAATTTCAACTTTTATTTGGAGGTAGCTGTTTTTTGTATTTTATAGATTATTTTTGATTATATTAAACTTTATTGATATGAAAAAATTGTTTTTACTACGGTCGTTTCTCGTTATTATGAAAATTACTGTTAAATTATGGAAATGTACATGATTTTAATCTAAATAACTTATAATAAAATACAGACATATTATTTATTTTACTTTTACTATAAAAATAAATATATAGATAATAATATGATATGTATATACAGATGTTCAAATAAATTAAGATTACGATTTTAGATCAAAAATAATATTTAAATTTTGAATTCATGT
>NC_042493.1:81496893-81497958 GCF_005508785.2 Acyrthosiphon pisum
TGTGTGTGTGTGTGTGTGTGTGTGTGTGTGTGTGCGCGCGCGCGCACGCGTTCCTACTAGCTACTATAGTGTATTCTTGAAATGAGAATTATTCAAATATATAGGTACGATAACCACCGCCATCACGTGCATTTCTGTATATATAAAAAGACTTGTCCTGGGTGATTCATCATCGCCTAGCCGGAACTGCTGAAGCTATATGGATATGACATTTTCAGTGAATGTACTTATTACTATTTATAGGCGCACTAAGAAAGGATTTTTCGAAATTCGCATTTTAAAGAGGTGCTCAAACAGGGATCTCGAGATTCACGATGGAAATTGAAAATTTTATTTTTATTTATTTTTTAAATAGTTGCCATTGGTTACAGTCTACAATAGAAATAAGTATTTATTTATTATTGGTTTACATTGGTTATTTGGGGATATCAGGTACAAGCTAGCACCAAATCAAATTATTGAACATTGCAGCAAGTTACATCCAAAAGTAGTTGAACAATCATAATTTTTTTAAGTTGCAATTTTTTACTGATAACGGAGTGCACGGGTTCAGCTTGGTATGAATGTTTGGGTGTAGATTAGACCTCTGGAAAGAAGATAGATTAATTTAATAAGGACTAAATTTGGTTTTTTTTATTCATTAGATTTTAGTACGGTTAGGTTAGATTAGGATTTTGTATTAATTGATTATATTAATCCACCGTAGGTGGAATTAAGTAAAAATGACAAACTTTGTATAACTTTGATACTTTAGAGTTAAATCATACACTTACGTACAAACAGCACGGGGTCTGCGATCTACCGCAGGTAGATTGCCTACCTGATAATATATTGCTGCGAACCAGAATTTTTATTCCGGGCCACGGAAAAGTTAAAGATAAGTTTTGAACACCATACACCGATTATTAATAACGAATTGAACAAAGTTTGAGTCATATAGAGTTGGTACCTACAATTAACGGGCAACGAAGTGCACGGGATCAGCTATTTTTGATAAAAATATATTTATCATTATTACCGCTAGAAACATTTCAATACGTTTTCATTAACCATTTTTTATATTTA
>NC_042493.1:81498008-81500370 GCF_005508785.2 Acyrthosiphon pisum
CGATCGGACAAAGTGGGTGGGCTGACATTTTTTTTTCTAAAATCGGCCAAAAATAGAATTTTGATTTGCTAACTCCAAAAACTGATTTGCTATCATTTGCTAACTATTTGCTAACTACCGGTTTTTGTTTGGAGTCGATCGGACAAAGTGGGTGGGCTGACATTTTTTTTTTCTAAAATCGGCCAAAAATAGAATTTTGATTTGCTAACTCCAAAAACTGATTTGCTATCATTTGCTAACTATTTGCTAACTACCGGTTTTTGTTTGGAGTCGATTGGACAAAGTGGGTGGGTTACCTGAACTTGGCCCACCCAGATAAAAAATAGTTATAACTTCTTCAATTATGATTTGCTAACTTTTAAAGTAAATTTGCTATTATTTGCTAACTTTTTGCTAACTTTTGGTATTGGTTTGGGTCGTATCATAGAAAGTCGGTGGGTCAAGTTCATGCGCGTCTACTATAGTGTATTCTTGAAATGAGAATTATTCAAATATATAGGTACGATAACCACCGCCATCACGTGCATATTATATAATATGTGTGAAACTGTGCGATGCGCACGCACTCTCTCATACGTATTATTATAAGTACATTTAATACACGATTACATCATAATATTAATAGATAATAATATAACAATATGTTATCAGATAATTATTTAATAGGAATCTAGGAAATTTTTTGGGAAAATAGTATTTTTGAATTGTTTTTAAAGTTTAAGAACGTACTATTTTACATTTCCAAATAACTATTAGTATATTTTGTTCTTTTCATTTTCTAAAGATCATATTGTATAGGAATCTTAAATAAATTGATTGAGTAATATCTCAATCGACCGTGAAAATTGTATGTCATATTTATTTTATATCGACAAAAACCAATACCAGAATTAACGATTAACGATTCAATTTTTTTTTTATGAAACGATAAATCGTAAATTTATGACATGCCGTTAATTAAGAAGTATCCGTACGAGCATAAAACCACATATACATAGTACATACGTATACCTATATTTGCGATCGTTAAACAATTCAACGGAGCACTAAAAATTTTCCGCCGCTTAAATAAAAAAAATTCAGAATTTAATTGCTTGTTGTCTGGAAGTATATTGTTGAGCAATAACCATTATAGCCAGAAGTTCAGTTCGCTAATTGATTTAACGAAGTTTTTAGTGTAGGTACTAAACAAAAACTGTAGGTACCTAACTATTTTTAACTATTTTAGAATCATAATATTATGTTTATTTGGTTTATCGTAATTATTATGCGTAAAATCTTACGCATTCTATTTTATAATATTCTAAACTAATTCTTACGAATCTTTAGTAACTAAAAACCTTAATATTCCTTTATCCTCATTAACTTTTATTAATTCAATTTTTTTACTCCATATAAAGTTTTATCTATTTTATCATTATATTTATGATGATGAATTGATAATATTACTTAATAATTTACTTTATTTTTTTTATCTTCATAGTTTATTTTCATCTTTTTAAAATTATATTTACATAGCCAATAAAAATGTATAATATTGTAACATTTACCTCACCTATACTTAAAGTTTTGCACTTTCATTAGATTTCCTGTAGGGCATGGCTATCTAAACAAACCTGTAAATCATTTATAAGCCTTTTTATAAATATTCAATCAACATTTGATTAAAAAATATTTTTTTGATAAGTCTTTACAATTATTATTATACCCAGTTACCTATACTTAAAATTAAAAATTAAATTAATCAAATTAATTTTTATTTCGAATAATACTATCTGATTTTATCTTTTTAGTTATTAGTAGGTAGGTACTACACATAATGTCAATTTTACCATGGCCTTAAGAAAACCATAGGAACCTCATTTCACACGGTGATTGAGTAAGCAAATAAAAAAAGTGGGCAATTGGTTAATGATTTGCAGTACCTATATAAGTTTCTAGAGAAGTCACTGTAATTGATTCGTACAATTTTAATTCAATAATTGTATATGAAAAATGGTTTTGAGCAAAGATGGTCTGTCAGCCTGTAATATAACGAATTATATTATTTTATGATATTATTATTGTGATAAAAGTAACTCATTTTATGCATTAGTATTTAGTATTACAGTTGGTTAAATTTATTTTTTCCGGAAAAATTGGATTGGAAAATTTCATTGTGATTTTAAAATATAATAATATATTTTAAAAGTTTCCAGTAACTAGAAATCATATTTTTGAATTACAAAAAAAACAATTAAAACCGTTGTTCTTCGTTTAAATATCTAATTTCTAATTTCGTCCAAATTTAACTAATATAATAAACTGTGTTTATATTTTTTTAAACCAATTTTGAACTGCAAAGGATCATAAACATTTAATT
>NC_042493.1:81500420-81519361 GCF_005508785.2 Acyrthosiphon pisum
TAATTCAATTAAATAATCTCCAGTTAAGTTAAAAGTTTACAAAATAAAAATTAACTTAACTCAGTTAAAAAACATTTTTTTTAAGTTACAATAATTTTAAGTTATAAACTGCCCTGTTATTTTGTTATACGCAAAAATTTACCAAAAAGTTAATTTACAACAAAAACAATTTTAACTGAATAAGTTAATAAGTGAAATTGGAAACTCTTGTTTCCTCAGGACTTAATTGCTATTAAGTTTTCAATAATTAATACAAAGAATTTGAAACAGATAATATTTTTTATAAAATTAGAATCTACTGTTAAAAAAATTATCTTAAGTTGAGATTACATTCAGGGTAACCAAATGTAGGAATATCTTCAACTTATTTGTTCTTTCTTAAGTTAAGTATTTTTTACTGGTGAATAACATGTTCACAGAAAAGCTTGAACCAATAATCAATTGACGTTTTTCTTAATTTAAATTTAATCCATAGCGTTAAGGCACAAGTAAAATGCATCTAGCTCATTATGGATAGTTACACAATCAGTTACAGACTAAGTTTTTCTGATAATCTATAAAGTCTAATCTATCTGTAAACATACGGAAATTATCGTCTGGGAGAACCAACTTAAGTTCATTAAATAACAGAGGGAACAGCAGTGGGCATAAGCCCTTCTCGAAGAACACCTAGTGGAATACTGACGACATCAGTTTCACATATAACTTTAACCTATTTGGACTCTACCAGATGGGTATGATTTAAACCAGGATAAAATAGTCTAATCATTTTTATTACAGATTTAATTTCAAATATCGTTGAAAACATCATAACATTATTTCAGTACCCACTTAATTATTCATAATCATTTAAAAAATATGTAAAAGCTCAATGTAAGTGATATTAAATGTTACGTGGTATAATATAACCCTATATGCGGCTATGCCAATTGACATCATGGCCCGACCTGTATAGACTTTTATCATTAATAAAAATTAAACTTTGGATTAATCAATATTTTATACAGGTCATATAAAATTAATAATACAAATAGTATAGGTTGAATTTAACTTAGGTACCAATAAAATTAACAAATCTATAAAACCTATTTCTATTTAAAAAAAAAATAGTACCTATATAAAAATGGAAAATGCCAAATGGTATAAACATAAAAATTTTAAATCTTATTTACTTAAAAAAACCATCGCGGATTATCACCGGAAAATCTTAAACTTATCAATGAGTATAAAAGACCCAATGGAAAGCACTAAAAAAATGAAATGGGAATTTATCGAATGTGCGGGACGTCGGGAAAAAATAAATAAAACCCGATTTATGATAATATATTTTGTCTATCGAACTCTCTTCATAAAATGTATAATATTTTAGTATTCGTTGACAGCGCCCTCGTATTACCTTGGTTATAAAAACTTGCAGATAAAAAAAACGAGGTCTTACAAATTTTACGAATTTGCAAGTTCGCACCACGTTTTACATAAATGATAGTATAACGGTTATTATAAACGGTAGGTATTCGTGATTACTTTGCACCGGAGTTTTGTGGTCGTCCACGACCGTTTTCGATAGGTATACAGATTAATAACAATAATTAATAATAACAATTATAATAATTATATGGCCCTCAATCATATTGTAGTTCATACAAAATTTATTTCGCAGTAGTTTATACTGGCGTCTTCTACAGACGATAGAATATTCCGACGAGATGTTTAGCGAGAACACAATATGAATGTACGCCCAGGTAAATATCATAGACCTTATACTATATTATAAGGTCTATTGTAAAATATATTTGCAATAACGATAGAAATTATACACACATACATTATATAAACAGACAATAGTAGTCATTTTATGAATAAGTAATATATTAAGTAATAATGTTATTTCGATTATTACCGACCTACTTACGTCATACGGCAACGTCGAGTGGGACAGCTAGTGATTTTATATAATACTATTTTTATATTATTTTAATTACAAAATAATGAATATTTTAAAATGTTGATTTTTTTTTTCATTCCATATCACTTAATTGAAATATTTATAACGTAAATCACAATATTAATAAGGATAATAAAAGAATATTCAGGTGGGAAATTGTATCAGATAATCGGTAGTAATAACGCTCGGTATAGTAAGGTAGTTGGTATGCTAACCATCACCAAAAAATAAAAAAATATATGAAAAGGTGGTTATTATAGTAACCACCGTTTTTGAACAGTAGAAAAATGGTAGTCATCAGCATACATGTTCCCTTCAAAGAGTTAAGTTATACACATCTTTTGTGTTACTAGATCTGATCAGTAATCTTTCTTCGTTTCAAACGGAGCGAGTCATACTTAGTATTATAATTATGTTTTTCTCGTATTTATAATTATCATTGAGTAATATAACACAAATACGATTTGTATGATTGATTTAAAATCCTTGGAAATGTAAAACAATCTAATAAATACTAATTTTAAGGACTTCCTTTTTGCCGTTATACCGTCTATTGAACTGTTCAATCGATATAAATAAATTACCGTGGGTAATACCATGAGATTTTGGATATTTTTTTTCATAAAGGTTTTATATTTTCATTTCATACACTCATTTCACTCACTATTGACGATCACGCTCCCATTATACACCACCCCAGAAACGAACTTCCAATACTGTGACATAGGTAATAGGTATATCACACCACGCATGTCAGGTCGGTTTCGAATTTATGTCGCTGACAAATAAATAAACAACCAAACGAACAAAAAAAATAAAAATAGGTATGGCTGCTAATTGGGGGGAGACTGCCCGCCACGACGCCCTACGAGTCGGGTGTATTGTTTTTACGCGGTCGGTTTGGCCGATTCGTCGTCGTCCAAATGATAATTATATTATAGGTAATATTTTAAAATGCGCCTCCTACGCGTCCGGATCCAATCAGATTTGGGTTCACCAATAATTGGAATAATAACAAAAATAACGTACAAAATATTATATTATTATTATTTTATCATAATATTATGCGCAAGCCCACGCCGTGAGTGCTGCAGTCGTCCGACCGGACAGCGGTTAGGTGCTGACCATATATCGCGACGACGACTGTAATAATGATGCTCAATAATTATAATAATATACTATAGGTACCTATCGAGCACGACACTTATAATATTATATCACTCCGCGCATACCACGATAACGGTAACAGGAACCGTGGTTATTGCCGTGCGTGCGTCGGCTCTAATTGAAAATATCATAATTTTCTCTCCGTTTTTCGGATTACAAAACATCGAGACGTCCGACGCTATATTATATTATTTACATGTAGACAATATTATAAAATATGTTGTTAGTGCGTCTATGGGGAATTTGTTGACCGCGGGTGACCAAATTAATAAATCGCTGTTCGCCACACCTTCTGATAGTAGTCATAATAAAGTGCGTCAGTCAGCCGTGTAATATTATAACATATACATAACATTGTTATGTTCACGGAAACAATTAGGTATTGTAATAGTCGTTTAGGAGAGACGAACAATAATTTTACCAAAAAAATGTGTTATTTACGGACCTTAACTTTTCGAACATCGTGCAGTCATTTTTGACATTGAAATATTGAATCACCGATGACGAGCTATGCGCTATTTTCTATTCATATAATATTACCTAGTATTTCCATCCCATTATTGAAATTCTGCATTAATTAATATTGAGTGTTGTTTGTTCGAGTATAAAATACACAATAACATTTTTTGACCACTATTGAAAATATTAAACAAAAAATTCACATCAGTTCCATAACACGCCGTAAGCATAATTGAGATTCTGCAGCTCGTCTCCAACTGTAGTTTATCTCAGACCACGGGCATCCGAATGGCACATGCATATTGTAGAGAAATTAATTAATCGTTCAATAATCAGAAGCCTGGAAGCAGTTGTTAAATATTTTAGAATTTCACGGTAAATTGCACTAAATTCGATCAAAATAATGTGAGGGAGATAAATAGCGGGAGGGATGGAGGTGAACTTCACGCAAATAATATCTTAACCATCCACGCCCCGTTTACGGGTAACATTTTCACCTTTAACGATTTATATATAACCTCTGTCAGAGCAAAGTCCGCTAATCCAGGCTTTTCGTCATACTGTTCGTGTTTAATAATACTAATTAAACTATTAAAGACTGGATGATGCTATGATGCTGACAATACGCCCTAATAAAAATGTATTGAAAATATATATATCGGTATAGTAATATATTGCCATTATGTACTTTATAACTGAAAACGCGTCAATTGTATTGATTTTAATTATTTAAAAACAAATTTTAAAAATAAATGCTGGTTAATTTAAACCGAGAAAACGTAATTTAGAGAATATCATTAAACAAAAAATATCGCAAAATGTAATTTATTGAATTTTATTGAGTGAAAATTAACGCAGAACAAAATAATTTAAAATTAATTTATTTAAAAGTTATATTGGTTTCGTAGAAATATTTATTTCATGTCTACGGACATTAGAATTGATTATATTACATTCCGTATCTGGTCCATTACCTGCCCGCATTAGTTATTATTAATATATTTAATAGGAATTAACACTATTTTAAATAACAATAAACGTAAAACTTGTAGGTATAGCGTTTTAATTCTAAATAACATAAAACGGATTTTTTTTTCCAAATGAAAGCCCTGCTATTGAATTTAAAGTTAAATTTTTCATAATACTTTATTAATATTGCTGATATTGAATTCATAAAAATTACTGTGGTGATATCATACTTAAATTAATAATAATATGTATTATGTTCCGAATTTTGAATATTTAAAATATTTTGTAGATGTCTCGTTTTAGTGTTTTTTTTTCCAACTGATTTTGTCGTCATGAGTAGCGTGGTATAGTTTTTTTTTTTTTTAAGATTTGAACATTAATAGAAACCTAAATAGTAAATAGGTTCATTTATATAGTAATAAAAAATAAACATAAATGCAATTAATATCATCGTGGTGAAAGTTATATTGTTAGGTTGCCTTTATCCTTTAAGGCTCGAGGCCTCACTGCTCAGACACGTTTTGCGTGCCTAAGGATTTGGTAACAAAGTAAAGTATCTGCAATGCACGTACACCAATATTTCGAAAATTTTTCTAATGAGAAATCCGTTTGTAAAATGTGAACTCGGCGCGTTGTATAGACTATAAGTACCGTCGGGGCGCCGACACGGGTATTATATATATATATATATGTAGGTAAGTATATTCGAAAACTGAAACAAATAACAAAAACAAAAATGTCACAACGCGTAGTCTATATTTAAATGTTTTGTGCACGTTTTCGTCGAGAAAAACTTAAACACAACAATAATAATAATAATAATAATACGTATTCTCGGGTAAGGGTGTATAATATACGAGTTGACTGGACGGAATCAATTGTTAAAATGTGGAACAATACACTTCCGTTGTCCCGAAATGGTCATAACAAAATAATTTGTATTATATTATTATTATAATGTAATGTTATGAATATATATTACGCAGGTTTTGGGCAAAATGACCGAGAGTTCTAAAGAGTTTTTAAATAATGCACGACTGCTGCAACTTTGGGCAATTTAAAATAGAACGCCTGATAATGGTGACCGATTTATCGCGGCCGACAACGCGTGAACTTTAGATAAAACGGTCGTATAGTTCAGTTTGTATGTTTTTAGTACCTATTTGCACGTATTATTGTCGTCGTCGTCGTCGGGTCGGTCGAGAATAACAATTGTTTTAAAAAAAATCGCACAAAAGACGTATCATGCAGTTTACGATATTATATTGTATATCCCTATAGGTATCGTAGAAATGGAAATCGTAATAAGCATGTAAATAATATAATAAAAATGGAAACTATATTGTCTATTTTACTAATTCATTTTATGCGGTTTAAATATAATAAATTGGAAAATTATTATCAAGTAAAATGACAGAGAGTTCTAAAGAATTTTTAAAGAGATTTCAGAAAATTTAAAATAGAACATCCGGTCCACTTGATAATACTGACCGATTCATCACGACTTATAAATATATAAGAAATGCACGTCCCCCATATCCTACAATATAATAGAACCTGTAATATAATGGTAATCTTTTTCTAAAAATGTTATTATCCTTATCATTGAACTATTCTCTCTCTCTCTCTCTCTCTCTCTCTCTCTCTTTCCTTGTCTTGCTATTAATTAGTATGAATGGCACCTAAGTTTTATGATTTTTTTTCAAACAATGTTGGCCCCTGTACCTCTTTCTCGCTGTTATCAGTACCTTATCATTATATATGATAGGCCTATTTATCACGAACGACAAGCTTCAAATATTAGAATAAACGGTCGTGCAGTTCAAGTTGTATGTTTTTAGTACCTAAGTATAACTAACATGTATTATTAATATTGTCATCGTCGAATTGGTAGATATTAATGATGATTTAAAAAATCACACAAAAGTATTTACGTAAATCGTGTAGTATACAATATCATTATGTGTCCCTATAATAGGTATTGTAGTAAGTAATATAAAATATGATTGTAATAAGCTTGCGTACAACTATAGGTATAATAGATGAGTAAGGACTTACTGTGGGAATTATATTTTCTATTTTAATAAATAATTGTATGTTCTTTCAATATTGGAAAATTATTATCAATAGATCGGATTAGAAAGTTTCACGATTTACAGTAGTTTGATTACATAAATAATTCATGATATGGATGCTTTTAGATAATATGTCAGTATTTGGTGATAAATGCGCATACCTAATCTTTTATTTTAGTTTTCAGTTTTCTGTGTATATTTTTAATATTTTATGAATTTTATAAATCATACAAAATGTTTGAAATAATACAAAGTTACTGAACGTGACTTTGAGTGTTTCCTAATTAAAATTTAAAAAGCGGGTAGGTGGGCGTCACTCTGCTGTACAGTAGGTTACAAGTGGTTCACTGTAACGGATGGTGTTAAATTTGATTCAATAATATAAAATCATTGTATACGAAAAACGATTCTGAGCCAAGACGGTCTGTTAGCTTATGACATTATTAAGTATATTAACTCATCATAATATTATGATTAAAGTTATTTATTAGACATTTGTACTTACAACAGAAGATTATTTTTTCTTGCCAAAAAAATACATTTAAAAATGTCATTGTGTATAATATAAAATATAATAATACACTCTAAACTTTTCATGTAGATACCCACGAATAATAATTTTAAATTACAACAAAATAACTAAAATCATTATTTACTACCTGCGATAGTACCTCTCATGAAGGGACAGTATGGATTGTGATTGATCAACTGCACTTCGTTACGAGTTTTATGAGATTTCAATACATTATTATAAACGGCCGGGCCACTGTATTTGAGGTATCCTACAGGAATCAACGAGTAAATTTAAATGGACCGAAATGCTCAAGAATATATACAAATTTAGCAAAAATTAAATACAAATAACAATACATAACTTAAAACCTTTTTTAATAAGATTTTAAATGAGCCCCAATTGAAGTCTGTATCTTAAAAATTAAAAAAGTTACAATGGTTAATAAACAATATTTTGAGCAACGATCGATCACGTGTAAATCAAACGAAAATAGAAATTATCGAAGACACTAAAAAAAAAAATTTAAAAAAATTCCTTCAGGAAAACACATAACTCTGACAAGAACAAAAATTACAGTGGGTGGGAGGCCATTAAAAAAAATTATTTTGAACAAGTCTAATATTATATATTATATTAGGTATAATATTATCTTACTTTACCGATGAGCTGGTACAATACACGGAGCAAGCGAAGAAACGAGACTATTTCGAAACACGTATTTATACATATGTTCGAATGATTATTATTAATTTAGTAAAATATGGGTACGCCTCCGTGATAACACAAAACGAATGTGATATGGCACACTCATTACGGACATATTATATACCTATATTAAAATAAAATATCGTTCACACTATTCAGTATATTTTGGAAACACCTCATAATCATACGAGTACCGTTAAGAATCGTTTGCTAAATGTGATGAATTGTAAATCACATTAAAATTTACAATATCAATAAGAAATTACCTAATAAATAATAACCATTAAATAACACTGACTAGTTTTGTAGTAAGTACCTACTGTGAGTTGTTTCTACAGGTGCCAGGCTGCTTAGAATTTTTATATCAGTCATAACCATATTATATACTAAACTATCATACAAATTTGAGAAAAATCATGTGAGTTTATTTTTTGTGTAAGGTTTAATAAATCAGGCATTGCATGATTTATTTTAAAAAAAAAAATGGCTGTCTATAGACTATAGTTAAACTATAGTTTAATTTAATATTATATATTATAATATATATATATGTTATACATGAATAATTATTAATTTATACACATAATTTCACCTATTATTATACTATTACTTATGATTTTGATGTATTTTATTAAAAACATATTCGTATAATAGATGTGTGTATAACATATACATAATATATATTATATATATATTTATGTGGGTGCGCGCGCCCGCGTGTTTGTTATGTCTATCTACGCCGCTTTAGCTCTTAATAACCAACAGTCGATTAATGTTTACACACGTATTCGATGGGTTAATTTGTTTTCTTTGCTTCGAATTACCTGACCTTTAACTCACGGTTAAGTTAGGTAGTTTTTATTCTGTGCGCAATGCCTGTTGTGCTGTGTAATAACAATACCAACAATTATAATAAAACGAGAGTAGTAACAAAAGACCAGACACTATTCAACTTTTTATGTTTGTATATTCTATTCAGCTTGTGTTTTAACGTATTAAAAAATTAATCTTTTTTGATAAATGTTGCCTCCAAGCGATATGCAGGCGATGAGAAATCTATATTACACAGTGCATGTTATATACCGATATAGCTCTTAGTCAGTAATTACTAATTTGACATTTTAGACAACTCGAGAAAAACTATGTCTTCTTAGTACTTGCTATTTACCTTACACAAAAATATGTTAACCCACTTCGAAATAAAATCGTTTTTCAATAATTATTCCCCTGTATTATTATACCAATAGTACTGTAATTCATACGAGATCAATTCATCAATAAGTCATTAAGTAAATACTTTATTGACGTTTTACAGTGGCTGCTGCAGCATTTTTATGGATTGTTTCCATGAAGTATATTATTTATGTAAGCAAAAACATTTAACTAAGAATATTTAAAATTAATTTAAGAGGACACTACATAGGCATTTGTTGTCTCCATCTTACAAGTACATACCATAGAAAATGTACGCTCAGCAGATCACGTTTAGCTCAATTAGTTAAAAAATGTGTGTGAATCGACCTATTATAAAACGTTAAGAACATTATCTGTGTTTGTGTGTGGGTTTTTTACGAAAGTCCAAATTTTTAGCAAATTCTGCGTACATAATTGAATACACCCGTGTTTATAAGTCAAACAATACATATTATGTTATAACCCTCAATATCCGAGTTATTAAAAACCTACTTACCAATACAGTAAAATATTTTAATTGATCTTTTAGAACACGAAAAATTCAGAAAAGTTACATTTTGATCGTCGAATACGTTTGATAATATTGGTTTCAGCTATTAGTTTATAATATACCTGATTATTATACCATCGAAATGTATGAGTCTCTCCCAAAACTAGTCATAGGCCTCCAAAATAGTGTGTAATTAAATTACTTATCTAATTTTATATTGAATATAATAATAAATAATTATTTAAAAATGTTTCAAAATTTACAAAATGTTTAAGAAGAATAACTATAGTTTTAAAACTGTCGGTGGTAAAAATATTGCTGTTGTTGAAATATACTGATAATTTCTATTAGCTACTGAAATTACCATTAAAAATTCATGTCATCATCTGTGAGCGTTATTTATTGGCTGTGTGAAGAATAAAAAATTGGTTATGCAGGTCAATATTTCAAAATCAGCTATTTTAAATATGTCTATTATGCAGGTAGTTAGAGAATTAATATCGACAGTAATATTTATAGTACATAGGTACCTATTGACTATTGATAATGCATTCAATGATTTGTATGTTCAAGACGTTTTATTGCAATAATGTTATATTATTAGATTTCTTATTAAATTGTAACTTTATTTTATAATTTATAACATTATAGTAATAATACATATTTTAATATTTGATCATTTAATCATTAATATACACACTTTTATATATTACTAGCTGATCCTCCGAACTTCGTTAATCGTTGGCCGTAAAAAAATGACAACTCTTAAAAAAAATTGTTATAGTTCAACTCATTTTGAGTATAACTCGCTGCTTACTGCTCAACTCAGCCACCCTGATAAGCAATCTCACTACGTCAGATCTCGGACAATGTGCGAAAACATATCAAGTTATAGGCAATCCACCTGTGATGGATTTTGGAGACGCCAATGAGAGGCTATAAGTGCAATTCAGTCACCTTGGTAAGCTATGTTCAAAAATTCGATTTGATGCATGCTTTATTTAACCAATGGCAACCAATGTATACAAAAAACAGTAATTTCTACTAATTATTTCTCCTATAGCCAATAACAACCATTTGAAAACAAAACTTTCCATTGTAAATTTTAAAATCCCTGTTTGAGCATATCCCCGGATTGGACCTACCTGATCTAATTGTGAATCTAAATAATCCAGGGAACCACTCAAATACACACAAAGAATTTCATCAAAATCGGTCCAGCTGTTTAAAATGCATAAAGGACTTACAGACTGACATTCATTTATATTCATTATTTTTTTTTATTTTTTAAGATCTTATTTTAATTATAAAGTGAGCAGTCCAAATATTAAACCCAAGATGATATCAATTTTCGGATCGAATCTTTTCAGACTTAATACAAACTATCACTATGTATTTTGCACTTTGATCATATTTTACATTTAGCATTTCTTAAATAATTAATGTATTTATGCCCATTTTAAAAACGAGTAAAATTAGGCGTCCGTTACACAAGAATACTTATTTCGCCTTCAAAATGACAAACGTATAAGAAACTTGTGAAGGTACAAAAAAAGCGAACTAATTATTATAGTAATCGTTTTTACAAACTACCTGGTAAGAATGTTGTCGGGAGGGTAAAAATAAAACAAAAACATTTTAACAGTAGCTATCAAAGTAGAAACAGACAACAGACACTTCAGTAATATTTTCAGTCGAATAATTACGCTTAACATTGTATTCGACTCGCTCTCATCCGATGCTGCGAAAATTTAGCGCATTTATATCAGACTGATACTTTTGTCTTTCGAAGCCGACTTTATTGCCACGCCAAATGTTGCTATACACGCCCAGCCCATATTATTAAAATGTTTCTCGGCCCACGCGTTGCATTGAGCGTGTTGTTCTTCCGACAAAAGCTGCAAACAAAAGCTTTTTTTTTTGTAAATGTTTATAGTTCATTCAATTTTGACGGCACAATGCCCTCTGTAGGTTAGGTTTATTGATTTTATTATTTTAATGGACACTATTAATCGATGGTCTCGATCGATCGATAGTGCCATTGTTATGATTATGATTTAATTTATCTTGAACGAGATTATGCTATGTTTATGCGACAGAGCAGATAATGTGCGCATCCAGAAACTAGTAACTGCCAAAAATAACCGTTTGTTTGACTTTGGAATTTACAAGTTAAACTAAAATACATAAATAAAATAAAAATATTCACCGAGAAAAATAACTTTGTGAAGTTATATATTATTGACAATGAAGCGAACAGGAAATTGGATACAAATTGAGTTTTCTGAACGTTTTTGTCACCAAAGACGATGGTAGAATTTTTTTCGCAATATATGCAAATGCGATTGTGACAACTATAATTGAATTTATGAGTATACATCGTTGCTAAATTCACAAACTATTTTTTTTTTTTAATATGTATTGAGATTTTTTTAAATATATATCTACACATTGAAATCATAGTGATAAATTATTATTAACGCTCAACCAACTTATACCCACAAACGTTCATACGAATTTATGATAATATTCCGTAGGTAGTTAAACTTATACCTATCAAAAGTTGTAACATGGATTTCGAATCTTATGCACACGATGAATTTACGTAAAAATTAAACTCACATATTATTTTTTTAGTTTCGTAATCAACAAGTCATATACGTCTGGCTTGTTAATTTGAGTTAAAACATAATACCTACCTTATGGGTCTTATTAAGTCTTGTGTCTCTAAGACAACCTACTAGGTGGAGCAGTGTTTCCCAAAGAGTGTGCCGTTAGATTTTAAAGGTGTGCCGTGAAAAATTGAACTATTTAATTTTAAAATCCAAATTTATTTTAACAAAGTACCGGCGAGACCGATTTTTAAGTTACTGCTTCATACAATAGAACAAGATATTGTCCACTTAACCACTTGGCTAGAGCCTAGAATTCTGCCCATCATAATAATATGGGGAAGAAAATTTCAAATGTCGTATCTCATAGTGCTTAACAAATAAAAAATACTACTCTACAATGTACTAAAATATTTATTATTCATCGATTTGTCTAGAAACAAAACGAATTAATAACAAATGGTATGTGAAACCAATAATAGTGAAATAAGCTCAACTATTACTATTCACATACAATAATGTCATTCTAATTTATTTATGTCTAATATGGTATGTGTGACAAAAAATTCATGTTTACCTTATATACCGCATGCATGGTATAATTATGCAGATTTCGTTCTCCAAAACGAGCGTAGAGATGTTTCGCTAATATTGTTTTCTATAGAAATTCTTACTGACATCGCTGCTTTAACATCAAATCGATTCGATATCGATTGTAAATAAAAACAATTGCTGTGCATATTATAAGCCATAAATCGACGAGTGAGCAGAAAATAAATTCTTTACAGACTTTTTGTTTGTCCCGTGATATTCGTAGAAGGTACTTACACTTGTCGAGTAGGTTTTCTCGGTAAAACGATCAGTACAATTCCAGTTAAACACTTACGACTTACCTAATAAAACACCATTAACCGCGTTATAACAGGTGTATTGGATATCTGGAAACCTTCCGAGTTCGTTACATTTCCAATTTTGTGGTCGTCGTTTCCATCCAATAAATATAAATTCAAAGTTAAATAAAAATAACGAAAATGATATCGGTCGAAATGATGAAAAATACATAAATAATGTATTGTTTTAACTTTTTAAATAACCCAAAGAATAGTTTTTATAAGTTTTTATTAAACTATAGAACTATTTACACAGAATAATAATCGATTTAAGGCAAAAATGTGTTTAAGATGTTAGGATTGGGCGTGTCTCAACTGCATTTGTGTCCATCGATACATTTTTATCATTGATATTTAGGGACTTTAATACTTTAATTTAGAGCAAAACTATAATGTTATAATAACTTTAAATAAAACCTAAGTTAATATTAATGTTTAATTGTGTGTTAAACTATTATTATAATACATTATGTAACATTATTTTTATTTTTCTAGAATTAGGTGAATAAGTCGCACTTTAACCCTGGTCGATTCAGTCGTTGATTTAGGTAAATTCAAAATAAATCATTTATTCTCCTAGAATATGAGTTATAGAGAACGAACAGTAGGTATACATATATAGTAAGTACATTACTTTTCATTAAACTTTGGTCATTTTCTCAGTAAGTACATGTTTTATGTATGTGTTTTTCTTATTTCTCTTCGCAAATATAAAATTATAAATTTTGCTATCGTTTAAACAAAGGTACAATATAACATGTACCTACCTATTGAATTCACATTTAGTAAAAAAATAGTTTTATTAAAAACACACATATAATATACCAAGAAAAAGATTGCAGTTTACAGTGATAAAAGAATCATAATAATATAAAAGTTGTAACAGAAAGGTCTGGAAAATAGAAACAACTTTTGTTCTAATCAGTATTTAAAAAAAAAATGTTTCATATAGTTTATAGACGTTCGTGCTAGAAGTACCTACTGTATACAAATATTTATTTTTATTTTATAATAAGTACTGAAAATGAAAAATAATTATAAATTGTATTGAATATTTTTTATTCAAATATGAATTTATAATCACTTACGACCTAAATCAATTTTTTTTTTTTAATGTTATGTTAAAAACGTCAAGTCAAGTAGTTTTGTTTAAAATTTTTAATTAAATTAATTTAAAGCTAAATGCATACCTACTATTTTCAAAATAGTATTTTGCGAATTTTTACACATAAGTTAAATTTTAAATAATTTATTATCCATATATAATTTTCAAAATTGTTTTCACACGTTTGACTTGTATTCATTTGTCATATGTCAGGTCTTTCTGTTACACTTTGCATAACATTATATTATAAGCATAATATATATTTTAATATCTAGCTGGTGGCTGATATCACTATCAAATGGGTTTACTGAATCGGTCGGCCTGAGCACGCGTGGCTCGATAAGTCTCGACGTTTAAGACGCCTGTTATTATTATAACATTCGTAGGTACCTATATAATATAGTACGCAACCACCACATTAGCCGTTCAGTCGTGTAATATTGTTGTTATTAAATTACGGACGGAGTGCACGATGGCCGTTTCACGCCTATTTTGAGATCATGTCGAAGCGTCGATACACCCTGAAGTATATAATATATTTACACAATATTATATCCATATTATTATTGTGGTTGTATTTGAGATCGATTTAATAATAATGCGGTGTACGGACGTAACGAATCGCACGCCCGCGGAATCACTCGGTTAGCGATATCAACGACGATGGCGTATACGTTTTAATCGCATTATAATAATAATATTATTATTATGTGTGTTTTGTACAGTAGAACACGTTCAACACGTTTTACTCGTTAGACGGACGCTGCGGAGGCTGTTATTATTGCGACGTGTGGCCCGTGAATCACGACTTATGCACGCGTATTAGCGAGCACTCGAGCGGCGAACACCGCGTGTTTGTGTAGCTACTATTATTACCTATGATTATATAAATTTTTTACGAAAAAAAAATAAATTTACGATATGATACGCGTCAACATAATTTAACATAATTCACGTGGTATCGCACGATGCTCCGCAACGTCCCCAGAAGCGAGCGTCCGGATATTAGAGCATGATTTGAGAGGGGTGCTTGGGGGGACTTGGTCTCCCAAACGTTCGTCATGTCCACACATAATGTATAGTTTATGGATAATATTATTGTATTAAAATATAAGAAAAAAAAAGTGGGCGAGTGGGTATAGGTCTACCGCTCCGTGCAGTACGGTAAGTGTGGAGTCACAGCAGGGTAACTGTAATGCAGGGCATGTCTAATTTGAATTAATTTATAAATTATTATATTACTGTGAATTTTTTACCATATTCCACAATTTTAAAGATTTTTTCTTACATTTTCGTTACATGTTTTCACGACTTTGACTGAATAATTAATTATATTATATTATATTAGCATATTTTTACAGCTTTTAGTAGATAAAAATCTGCGTTCTAGCCATAAGTGGAATCATTAAGTAATAAGCACAGATTACGTCATTATGAAAGATTTTGTAGTTTCTAAATTCTAACAGTTCTTATTTCCTAATGTTCTCAAATAATTATAGATTGAAATTACTATAGGTACCCATCACTACAGCTAAATGTGAAAGTTCTATTAGTTAAACGAGTTACAAACTTAGATAAGGTCAACACTTGACCCTAAATTCATCCTTTTTTCTTCTCTATCTATTCTTTTTATAGGCTCAGTGGTGTATCCACAATTTTTGCAAGGGGGGGGGGATATAACATTTTTAATACAGTTTAAGACATTCAGTATACACATATTATATTTATACTATTATATATGTTATATTGTTTACAAAATTTGGTCTCCAGGGAAGATATGACCCCCTTACCCCCCGTAGATACGTCACTGCAAAGACTACCAATATATATCCACTGTCCAGTATTCCAGTAGTATAGACCCGGATAATAGTATGAATTAATGTACATAAAAATAATGCCTATTTTACTAATTTTAAAATGTTTATAATATACCAAGATACAATTATTTTTATTTTTATTTCGATAAGCTTTTAAGGGAGCGAAGAACACGGCGTCTCTCACATCTTTTTTTATCAATACAATATAGTGGAAGGGGCCTTAACTACTTAAGCCTTCTAATATAATTTGAACTATTTATGACTATTTGACGGGTTTTGGCTAATAAGATTTAGGTTTTTTGTGCCAACCGGTTTGAAACCGAACGATGTGCAAACTACGCCCAGGGGCAGATGCAGATACTATATTTAAAAGATGCCTTTCACGTTTATATGCTATAGTAAGTCAAAAAAAAACTAATAAGGTGTAATCGTTTGGTCTCTAACAGTAGGTACCTATCTACTACAATATACTGTACATGTTTATCGCGTACCTATCACGGTTTATAACTACGAGTATTTGATTTATGATACAACTTGTTACATAGGTCATAGGTGAATATTTTTGATCTAGCCTCCTCCTATTTTAATTCATAGATCCGCCCCAGACTACGCCCTACTCCGGTATCGATGACGAATGATAATTGTTCGTAGTTTGTCTTTAGTATACGTCATCGGTGACGATTAACAGCTAATTAAAAACCAACTTAACGACCATTTGAACGAACAAAGTGCTTGAGTACTATTATTAAGCATTGTCATTACCACAATATGCATTTTCACCTATACCTATATGCATTGTATCAGTGTTGCAGTCTATTGCGTAGTTTTAAGTTTAAAAAACATTTTGAATGTCCATCAGGCCGGTGTAAAAAAATATTTGTAAGAAATTATTCATCTACCAAGAGTTTACGATATTCTAAAATATTTAAAATTACATTTCAAGTACGAAGTACATATTTAAAAATGCAATCTATTAATATTTATGAATAATAATTAAAAAAAAAAACTAATAACGAAAACGATGCCGATAATATATATAAAATAAAATATTAAAATTATTGTGTAGCACGATACGTCGAGAACAACGTCCAAATTCATATTATTATTAGTCTAGGTGGGGTGTAGTACATTAATACCTATGTATCATAAGTAATAGCATATTATTAACATACCTAAATAATATTACATACACCTACTGTGATGACGGGCGCTTGGTCTTCGCGACTGATTTTATAATTGGACATGGTATTATTATAATTTACTGCATGGTAATTGCCCAATTTATTGACCACGCGAATTTATCAAAACTCGTTTGGAAAATACCTAAGTATTATGATAGTATAAAAAAAAAAAAAACCACCCATCAAGTATGACATTACAGATACTGCAGCAGAGTCCTTATAGCTGGTATAGATGCGGTATACAACAGCCCACGCCGGTCCACGAGTTTGTCGTCGTGTCGACGTACGTTATTATGTTGTCGGAGGGTCGATGGAATTATTGTTTATTATTATTGTTTGTCACCGACGACGCGTCCGTCTTAAATTACTGCAGCCGCAGTTTTTGTACGGACCACGGGCGGTGACTGGTTCATTATTGTCGTCGTCGTCAAACAAGTGGGAACCCAACAATAGAATATTATACTATAATGTTATGTATATTATTATTATTATTATTATTATTATTATTATTGTTGTTGTATATTATGATTGGGTATCGTGAAAAAGCGGGAAGAGGCTTAGATCTAATTTACGAGAGACCCTCGAACAAATTTACTCTGGTGCTAACTATCCGCGAGCTGATGTATAATAATAAATAATAATCAACCAACCATAATCATTAATAATAATAAAAATGTTTATTATTATTTCAATATTATATACGTGAAACGATAATATAGTCGTCCGACTACTGAGTATAATGAACACTATATACCAGGCAAGTGGGTACCTACTTCCACAGTTCGACCATAATATACGCGTTTGAATGAAAACAAATTAACACTTTTTCACAGACACTGCAGATAACGTTAGAAAATATTTCAACCGAACACAAAAGAACAATATTTTCAAAGTTATGAAAGTCTAAGGCTTAAATATTCTTTTTCTCAGATGGTGAGTTTAGAGAAATTCGAAGCTACCTTAAGGATTAAACAGTGAGATAAAAATGTGAGTGATTGATATTGCCTCGCTCTACCTATCAACCTATTAAACACACACGCACACGTAAATATATTTTGAGATAGAATAGACGAGTATAATATATTTTAATGTACGAAAAAATTTAAATTTTTAGTTTATCTAGCAAACTTTATCGTACACACACACACAATAATACAACTACAAATATTAATACATTTTTAACTGAGTAAATACTGAAAACTATTTTATACTGTAGGTAGAAATAAAACAAAATTTGTTCAAAGGTGGGAAATAATATATTTTATTGATAAACAAATTACAACGGCTTAAGATATATAGGTATTCAGAATCAGTATCGCATTAAGGAGCATACTTAATATTATTGCTTATTGAATATCATTAAAATATTGAGTAGAGACGTAGAGTACTTACATTATATAGGTATAGGTCTGAGGAAATAAGTTGGGACGCGAGTATCGAACATAATATTTTGATGCATTGAAATATTATCAATTTAAAATATTTTTGTGTTAATAATTGTTTAGAAAAATCGTAATAACCTACAAACTAATATGTAATATTTTTCTTAAGATAACGTTACACGGACATATTCAGTTGTCTTCGTCTTATAAGTGAGTAACATTCAAAATATACGGTCAGCAGATCACGATTGCTTTGCCACATTAAAAATGAGGGTGAATATTGTGAAACTTGATGGTAAGAAAATTACCTGTGTTTGTATGTTGGTTTTTTTTAAGTGAGTTATTATCATTTTTAATTTGCACTATATTATATACGAAAAACTAACTTAAAAATTTGAACTATCGTAAAAAACCAACATACAAACACAGGTAATTT
>NC_042493.1:81519411-81564069 GCF_005508785.2 Acyrthosiphon pisum
TCTTACCATCGAGTTTTATAACATGCCGGTTCACTCACGCTTTTTAAGCGGATGAAGCTAAACGTAATCCTCCGATCGTACATTTGCTATGTTACGCACTTGTAAGACGGATACAACAAAATAAAATGACTGTGTTACGTCATAATTATAGATTTTCCATTATTGTTCAATATAGTTTGTTAATTTATATAACTGAAAACCAGGTACAGATTTACCCACAGGATTATTACGAAATTAATTATTATTTATTACCGCCCCTATTATAATATTAATTACCTTGTGATATTTAAATTAGTTTAACTTAATAACCGTTGCAGGTGAAACATAATGAGTTATCAATTAACATTATGATTTATGTTGATAACAAATATGTAGGTACATATTTATATAACAAAGATATCATATAATACAATCATAAAATCGTAATATTATGTATGGTAATAATTACATAGGTACATATAATATTATAATAGGTATATTCAAATACCATTCTAAATTATTTTTAATCAAAAAATTGCCGACAAACGAACACAAAATATCCAGATGACTAAAACTCGTATCGTTTACACCTTAACCGTGTCTCTACGGACTATTACCGACCATATAATTTATTCATTTACGATAATATATTAAAGTATATTATAATATAGTTAGAGGGAATTTACATGTTGGACGCAATTTACATAAAAAGCAAATTTACCGCTTTATTTAATTTGATGATTTCAAGATCACATAAATAAGTTTAAGTGTTTTGGAGTTTTTGGACGTTGATACATTGCTTTCAACCGTTCAATACAAATAGTGATAATACCAATGAAAATGTATTAAACCTGACCTTATATGAACGTCTAAATAGCTTGAAACTTATATATAAATTTATAATAATATATACCTAACGCGACTTAAAAATCATTAAAACAATGTTTCCATAATGTTTTTCTCGATAAAAAACTCATTCACGTTAGGTATTATAAATTTATTTTACCTCAATAGTAAATATATAATATATTAGGTGCATACATAATGACACACATGCTCAAATATCCCGAATAAAAGCCATAATCTTAATAGCCTAACCTACCATGCCGATAAATATAATTCTAAATAATAGTTATTTACCTACCTATACTGAAATTTAAAATTATTAATTAATTTAAACGCTAGATATTATATTAATATGGTCCCTTGTACAGCGATTACTCGAGTTTGGTACGGTGATATATTACCGGTAGTATTACAGTGGTATATTGTGTGATCTTATATAGGTATAGTGCAATGTATTTTTGTTTTCATTTCTTAATGAAAAAAAAATAGTTGTAAGCGAAAGAACTCTATTATAATTATTATTTTCTGAACTATTGACGACAATAAACTTTGAGACATTCTTAACTAAAATAATTGACAGCATTCCAGTTACTTCAATTTTCCATCGGACTTTTGTTTTCTCTTAAAGTTTTTCACCGCCATCCTCATCATCGGAAATAAGCAAGCGTCAGTCCCGTGTTCATATAAGTATTATGTGAGTTGCACGAAAGGTGTCATTATGAACATTGAAATTTGAAATCCAAATAGGCTGAGAAAAAATCAACTTTCATTGAAATTGTTTGAATTCCATTATCAAATCCCGTTCATCATAATAGGTATTTACGTAGATGACAATACTGTTAACGCGTTTTGACGCGGAGATATTACTTTCCCCACACATATAAAAGGAACATTTTAGATCCTGTACAGTATCCTGTATAGCTATGCAATTGATCTATATAATTATAATATATAATGACTGGCATATTGTACTTAGTTAGATAAATTAATATAGGTATCTACTTATCTATATAAATGTAAAAATGAGATCTTTGATGCCAAATATTTTACGAGCAAAATCAGATTTACAGCTAAAGTATATCGCGGAGAAAGTCTTAACCGTTTTTCAAACCCTATAATAGGTACCTAGATTTAAAGAATAACTCATGCATTTTTTTTCAGCTCACGAAAAACCAATTTTCTTTCTAAAAATGTTAATAATTTAAATATTTGGTGAAAATTTCATGTAAGATTTAAGAATTTATAGTTCTTGTTTTTAAGTTACCCCAACAGCTAAAATAAAGTTTTGCAAAAAATCTCAGTTTTCCTCACGGCTTTTGAAAACAGTTGGGAATATATTTTTTACTTTTGAAACCCTCCACCCTCAATAAGTACTAACTTCCATTTTTCTACCAGAGATGATACTGAAGTAGAAAATCAAAGTATTTTAATGGCCCTAAGCGTTATAATATCAAGGCTTAAAGTGGAAAAAATTCCAGCGGGACTTATTTCTCCATATTATCATTTTATGTATATTGTATATTGTATAATACGTATGTACCTAATGTATATACAGTGATTTTCTTAGCAGACTCATCACACTTTTAACACTGAATAATGTCAATCCTAATTTATTAAAGGGGACGCTTTTTTACCACCGTCCGAGGTAAGGGCACTGAGTCCCTCTGCGTGACCCCTTCCAACTTTAACCCCTGTATAATATTTACTTAAATCATCTATACTACTGTTTATAGTTTTTACGTCGCAATTATTAAAACGATCTTAATAATATGCAATAACTTTTAAAATAAGCGATTCGTAGTTTAAGTCAAAACATATAATATATTATATAGGCACAGGTTGCTAGTGTTTACCTATACCAGTATTCCGTGTCTATAGACTATAATAGTACCTATGTCCAATGAAAACTATTTATTTATCTAGTACACCGTGATTTGCATTTTTAATTGTTGTGAAACTCTTCTCGTATATATTATATAATATATATTGTCGTTTATCCTATATTAATTTTGTTTTATGAGTTTTGTTTATCCTTGCCCCAAAAGCCAAAAGTTATGACGCACGTACCAATTAATTAATGAAAATCTAAGGTAACTATATTTTGGTCATAGGCACTAGGCACCTTATGAATCATAATATTGTTAGGTATACCATAATTTATTCGTGGTAATCGTAAAAAAAAAAAAAAACATACGTCTAGCCTAAGTAGCGATCGGTTTATTTCGACGTGAGGTTTTGTTTCGTGCGTTAATATCTAACAATAACAACAATAATAAAACCTGATAAATCATTACCCATATTATAATAACAATATGATATACATCAAGGCTGTTGCAGTAGGTAATATAAACCATTATTACTTACCTATGGTCTCTGGTTGTGAACACTTGAAACGTAAACACATTTTCACTTTATTGCGCGCGCCATGTCATGAAATTGTCGAAAACGAATGTCAATACTTTCGAATGCTTTTGCGTGGGGTTAAATTGATTATCCATTCGTAAAAACAAACTCAATAAATACACACGGTATATAGTTTTAAGTACGCGAGCAGTTCTGCAAATGAGATTTTGAAATTTTAATCACGAACCTCGTGGTTTTACATAATATAGTAGGTATATAGGTATAATGTCGAGCAATAATTCACCATAATATTGGAATGGAATATTTATAGTAATTGTATAATATTATGTTGCCATATCCTAATGATGTGTAAAATATTACATTGATATAATATTATAATAATTGTAGTTATTAGTATCTATGACTTGAACAAGTGTTGAATATTAACAACTATCTGTTTTCTATTAAACGTATTTATTTTTAGCTAGCTGGCTTCGCAACTGAATTCTATATATATTTAATCAGATTGTATACAATGATATAATCTCAAATAATCTCAGAAATTATATTATTATCTTGGACATTTTGTATACTATAATTGCATAAATCTCAAATACCAGGTTTCAATTCACTTCGATTTGACGGTCCCAAAAAAGAGCTCAATTATAAGACTTATAACGATGCAAGTTAACGTCATAATATTTATTAAAATGTATTCACCAGAACCTATATTTGCCTTACAATGACAAAAAAAAACGAATCGGAAAATCAGAAAAATCTTAGCTGGACCAAGACATCACCGTTAAGGGGACTGCAGCAGATGGAAAAAAAGTTACTTTTAGACCAATAAGCTAGACAAAACTTGAAGAACTTGGTTTGGCAGATTTTAATTTTGAAAACCGATTATGATTGATCAACAAGTTTGATCGAGGTGATTTTGAATATTATTTTTGTTCAGCTATGATATCCATGAATAAAAGTATGGAAAAAGTATGATATTTTTGTATTTATATTATTCATTATGACACTAACAATAATAGGAATATTTAAAATCACCTCGATCATTCCCTAGTAAACTTATAGATCAATCATAATCCGTTTTCAAAATTAAAATCTGTCAAACCAAATTCTTCCAGTTTTGTCTACCTTATTGGTCTAAAAGTCACTTTTTTTTAATTGACTGGAGCCCCCTCCAGTCCCCTTAAGATTAATTTTATGATACGGAATTTAAATATATTGAAAAACATTATAACAAACAAAATTAATGTTTAGATTGGTCAAATCTACATTAGTTTTGATTTTTGAGAAAACCTGCTGCAGCCCCCTTAACCAAATTTACAATCCACGATAAAACAACCGATAAAAAGGACAACAATTATAAGAAAGAAAATCAAATGTCACATACCATGTGACTGCCAGAAGTTTACCAGAATCCGGGAGAAACAATATAGTTTTCGTAATAGTCGGCTTGTTGCCAATGTTATTTAATAATATTATATACCTAACCGACAATAGTTGTAAGCGTTTATAATACACTTCTATTATTGAGTAGGTACAGTGTCATTCTTATATTATATTTTGGTAGTTTGCGTTTTCATTGTCACGACCGAGCGTGTCTTCATTAACATAACATTTTACAGTCATACTATGCTGTACCTACATGCACTTACAGTATTTACATTTTAACCATAATTATTGTACACCGCCGTGTGCTGATTAACATTTACACAATATAAATGCCATGTCCGTTTTAATCTTTTCCTGAATTTTTTCGAAATTTGTATCTATTTAATAATATAAAATTATAAACAAGTTTAAAGTCAATGGTGTATAACTACAGTTTTACTAACATATTTCATTATTGTACTTGAATTTATATTTAATCACATAAGTAGCTACTAAGGAACGATGTTTTTTTTAGATTATTCTAGATGTTGATGTTTTTCTGATGGCCGAAATTCAGAGGTTTTCAAATAACTGAAAAAAAAATTATCGATTTATATTTTAATAAATTATCATCTGGTGATATTTTTATTTAATACATTTAGAGTCACATGCGTCGTCAACAATTATTATTACCATATATGATTGTTATCACTTGTACGATCATCTGTTCGGATTGCTGGTATTACATATTTTTTTAAACATTTGAACTCATAGTTGTCCTATTTGTCTTATTATAAATTGAATATATATCATTGATTAGTATTGAGATGAAATAGTTTGTTAAAAGTGAATTAATAACTTATTTTTAAATTAATTACCAAACTTTCAACATGTGATGAAAGTTAAATCCACGTACAAAAGTATATTTTAGTCTGCAGACGTTGTATTAAGAAAAAAAAGCATTATTGTAAAACCAATATATTTCAAACTTCAACCAAATTTTTTTCAAAATATGATTTTAAAATCATAAAATGTCTTAGTTACTAAACAAACAAACAAAATAATCAATATATAATAGTTATGCTCAAAAAATATACAGTACCTATTTCAACAAATTTCGGATTTGTTACAAAGTTATAATATAGAACAGAATCATCCGAAGTCAATATGCAAAAAAGTGAAAGTTCTTGGACGGTTTTTAAATTTTGATCGCATGTGAAAAGACTATCACAACGACAATTGTTTTATTTATGTTTTGCAATTTACCTCTAATATTGAACTGACAAGAGAATAATCATTTAAATAGGTATTGGCGTGATTGGAGCAGTAATGTACTTAACTCAAATTCGAAATAGAAAGGATAAAAATATGCTATTATAGATGATTCAAATATTAGAGACACATAGGCACAATTTTTCTCATAAGCATTTGAAGATCGAATTTGGATGATATTAGATAGTTAAACGAAGAAAAACTATTTTAGTTAATTTATTAAAATTCCTCATATATTACTACCAAATTACGTACTACAGGTCCTTAGAATGACTAGGAAAAATGTATCGTTTATTATTGATTGTTTTTTGTTTAAAACGAGGTACCATAGTTCATTTTTTCAAATATCAAAATTAAAACTTCAAGCTTTGAGTTGTTTGACACATAAAACTCTCCTAATTTTCCCCGGGCCTTATGGATGTAAAAAATCATTTCACTTTTATGTTTATTATACTCTAAATTTTCACCGTATTCCAAAACATTTTTATTAATTAAAAAATGTATAATTGTAACCTGGCTACTTTTAATAAAATGAGTGTCACACAAAAATTGATGTTTAGTACAAAAAATATATAATAATATTATATTGTGTGTTTTACAAAGTATTATTTCTGTAGGTAATAAATCAACTAATAAACATAACCCGGGCTTGCATGAAGTGAATCAGTTATACATTGTATCTGTGATATAAATATAATATAATCAAGCCCAATATTTTCAAAGGTCATATTGTATTTCACTGTAAAAACCGTGTACCATAGACCATAATATAGTTGGTCGTATAAGAACCATAGAGTAATATTATAGAGAGGCCGTTACCTATATCGTTTTATATAACGAGTTGATGTTAAAATAGTTTCTATTTTACAGTACAATTACTTTTATGGACGAAAATATTGTAAAGTATTTGGTATGATAGGTTATCTTTATCGTATAATTTCAGGCAAAATCACATAATTCATTATAAAATGACAGTTTTAACTTTAATTTGTTCAAATATAAACAATTAATAATAGATATGGTTAACATATTAAGTTTTTACTATAGCTATTTAAAAATATTAAGGATACATGAGCTTGGTTTTTTTATAAGCATAATAAGTTAAAATTTTGAGACAATTCGTTATAATAACAAAAATTTGTATGTATAAAATGTTCAATTATTATAACTATGACAGGATGGTACATAATCTGAACCCTGTAGGTTAGGTACCCGCCGTACCACAATGTATCATAAATTTTATTTTTGCTTGAAGTATGTATCTGTCATGTAAAATAGTTGTGTTTCAATTTAAAGATGTAACGGCCTCTCTATATTAGCCTAAGATTAGAACTGGCAAATAGACCACAGACTAAAACAGGCTGCAATGCCTGATAGAAATAGATTTAGATTTTTTTAGAAATGTTATAAAGTTTTTATTTAATTTATATAATATATTATCCATATAATTTCTAAATTATCGGGTAAAAATACAAAAGGCCAACCTACGAATATTTTGACAGGTGCCCGACTACATGGCACCTATTTCTGTCATGTTATCCTTTGTATTATATAAAATTGTAAGTAGGTAAATGAGTTTAATTTCAATCTTATTGACAAAGATAATAAAACTGCACGATGATTATTATTTATTATAATCAAAATGTCGTAATTTTTATAAAAATAATATTTTTCTAGGAAAAATCAGCAATTAGGTACCTAGGTTCTTTTGAACCGGACACTTTAAGGGGCCTCGCCATCGCATTGATTTAAGGAGAATCATTTAGGCAATTTCTAATCTCGTTGTCGCCACCCGAGATCTATGTGTTAGTCGTAAATGATTATTAGTGTGTGTGGCGTCCATGCGGGTCAATTGTAGCGGTACAGAGGGCTCTCACACGCACTCGCACGCACATGTCAGTATGTAATATTGTAATCATGAAAAAATGTTTATTTTTCACTCAAACACACGATTCTAATTCCAACAATACGTCGCAACGATTAACTCGATTTGCATTCTGACAAAATATTCTTTTTTTCCACAACATCTATGAGGCATCGGTCGAGGTACATTTTTAAAATTGTATTTAGTTAATTAAATATTTAAGCTTGAAATTCTGATTTTTTTTGAATTTTTTACAATTTTTATTGCATTTTAAATTACAAAAATTAAAAATGTGGCTCGACCGTTTCCTTGTATATATTACGGAAGATCCGAATATTTTTTCAGAATAAAAATCGTGATAATTGTCGGCACGTACCGTTTGAATTAGAGACAGTAGTTTTTGACAAAAAAAGACGCGGTGACGAGGCCCCTTAAGCAGGGAAAATTTAAAGACGTAAGCACTTAATTCAGTGTGGGTAATTATTAATTATTTTAATATTTTTTTTCAATTTATATTTTGGTAGAAGTTTTTGGTTTGTTCTCGCTAATCCATTAAACCAAATTATTCGATGCTTAGATATAATACTCTCACATCCGGTGGTTTTCTCCTCCTGCACGATAGTCAAAAAATAATATTTGAAAAAAAAACCGTGACTTATCATTATTACAATGTAAACGGTTTTCACATGGCTGGCGTGTGGCTGGCATGGCTGGCGGCATTCCGTTCACAAAGCCCAAGTGTGCATATAACATTGTAGAACGTACGATTATTATTGACTCAATAAACGTAACATAATAATATTATTATTACTATCAAAATCGTAACGTTAGTATTATACATTTGTACGCACGTGTTGAAAGATGCGTGCGTGCCTGCCGTGGACATCTATCATTAAATTTCCGCCCAGTTTGCACGAAGGCCGCAGGTGAGCCCTCCAACAAGTCAGTGGCCCCGAACCGGCCACTCAATTCAGGGGCGTACGTTATTTATTGATGCGCACACCTGTAGTTTTCAGGAAACAATAACAATAATAATAATAATACAATATGGTAAGTCGAAATTTAAGGGAAATTAAATTTGTTTGACTTGTCGAGGATTTCGACTTACGAAAGCTTTACTAACTTAGGTTGGATTAGACAATGAAACGGAATCCATTTCGACTTATTACGGTTTTTGACTTATCGAGATTTCACTGTCCCTATATACTATTTTAATATTATTTTTATTCGTTTTTCTTTTTTTAGTCATATTATTATAATTTGATTAATGTATATTATAATATTATGCAGTACACCAAAAAGTGGGTTTTATATTTCAGTAACGCTTCCGATTATCAAGCCTCATTATCATATTGTTAATGAATGTAACATAGGTATTAAGACACGTTTAAATCAAAGTGCTATGCAAATGCAAGTCGCGATTCGGTCGACCAAAACCACGATAATATTGTGTAGAGCCGTTCATGGTGTTTTCTCAATGGATTTTAATTTAGGTTGGAACTAAACCGACGTTAAACAGTTTATTTTTCTAATCGTGAAACGGAAACCTCACTACATGTACCATTTTTCAATTATTTTAAGAACCTAACCCACAATTTCAACTTTTATTTGGAGGTAGCTGTTTTTTGTATTTTATAGATTATTTTTGATTATATTAAACTTTATTGATATGAAAAAATTGTTTTTACTACGGTCGTTTCTCGTTATTATGAAAATTACTGTTAAATTATGGAAATGTACATGATTTTAATCTAAATAACTTATAATAAAATACAGACATATTATTTATTTTACTTTTACTATAAAAATAAATATATAGATAATAATATGATATGTATATACAGATGTTCAAATAAATTAAGATTCGATTTTAGATCAAAAATAATATTTAAATTTTGAATTCATGTTGTGTACCTTATTTCTGAGTCTTATAAATACAATGAAGTTTGAAAAGTTCATTCGTATTTGAAATTTCAAAATCTTTATGGATCCTCATATTATAATGTATCACTGATTTAAGTAATACGATAATCTGAAATTTTAAAGATAAAAAAAATATCTATCATCAATATATTGTGTTGGATTTTAAGCGTAAAATTCAATAAGAAACGATTTTTATTTTAATGCATTTGTCTGTATTAAAAATCTAAATAACTGCCATAAATTGTTTCCGACTTGATCGTTTCACCGATATTTCTCGTTAATTATTACAAGTAATACTAATATGTAGTTACCAGTATTGAAATTTACAAGAATAGGTGAAGTTTAATATATTGTAGGTACATTTGTACTGAATCTTCTACCACTATAAACATACAATATTAATATGCTTGTTTTAATAGACGAGTTTTTAATAAAAAAATTATAATAATTCAATGATAGAACTTATAATAATAATATATAATATGAATATACGATACAGTTTATATTATTGGCAATAGTATTCATTTGTATGTCCACAGCACCTTTTTACAGGGACATCTCATCACTTTAACGTGACATTAATTACACATGCTCTACCATTTACCTACGCATATTCATAGAAATTTTCAAAAAAGTGTAATTTTTAGATTTGATTATTGTTGTTCATTTTTTAAGCGCCATAGCCTATAGGCGTAAATAACGATTGTTAAACAAATTTAATCCCATACAAAATATACATATGCTGTGAACATAGATTACACTGTTATAAAAAATTCAATGATTGTGCATTATACAGTAAAAAATAATATATGGAAATTACTGCTCAAACGCCTTCAACTGTTGAGATCTCTTTATAAAAAAGGTGCTGTAAATATTAAATATTGATAAAATTAATTTACAAAAATCTAGTTCACTATTAATAACTGTTTAGCTATACGAAGAATTACAAATTGTTGACAATTTTTATTTGCGTGGAGGGTTTTTCGTACAATTTTAAACCAGTTATCAGATAGCTGTTATAGTATTTTGGGAAACATTACATTTTTAGATCTTGTGTTATAGTTTCGGATTGATGGATGTGATTTTATGATTTTGTGATATTATGCAATGGAATATGTTTATAATATAGTTTTCAGGTTAATAGTTTTGATTCTGAATATCAGACATCGGTTTGGCTTTTTTATAGCTACCTAATTAAAAACTTAGGTTTATGATGTGTAATTTTTAAAGCGATAATATATAATTGTGCAGCTCCTCCACTTATCACTGTAATACCATATTATATTTCGGATTATGATAAAATAAAATGGGTATTTTTTAACCAGTGCACATTTAAAAATTATCTTTCCATATTATAGAAAGCGTATAATGTGTAAACGTTTTAAATATAATCCCGTGGTATAGATAAATATTCCGTCATAATCATTGGTCAAATTAACGCATAAGTATTTTGTATCATTAACTCTGTTTATGAATGGACATTTGCTACGGACATTTTAATACTAGTTAAATTAATACTGATTAATAGGTACAATTAATTAATGATTTCTATATATTTTTTAATTTATCTTTTAAGGCAAGATCAAAAGGGTTTTTTCCTCTACTGCGAATGTAATAAATCGCTTTTTATTATACATAATATAATATAGAATCGTTTCAACGTTGAGTTTTTTTATTTTTCGGAATCGTTATTCGACTTTAGAACTTAATTTTGTATCGACACACACACAAACACCCATCACGAATTGAAATTTTTAATGACAGTGTTTACTCGTAATGGAAAAAAATAGTTTAGTATTACACGTGTCCGCAGGGGTAGAGCAGGCCTCCCACGAGCGTAGTTTTCCAATACAGCACTTGACCTCCGACGATCGTTGTGTTGTACAGTTGTCTGTTCGACGAAGCAACCACGACCAGAGATACCGATCATTTAGATGAAGTGACTTTAATGTAAAATTACTATAGTGTGCACCTTAGATAATAATACCACGCCTAAGTCTGTATGTGTTTGTGCATAGACATATTATTGTGTATTATATGCGCTCCGGTAAAATATCATAAATATTATTGACCGCGGTTCGATTAATATTATTTAATGTTTTACTATCGATTGGTTATTTTTTTTATTACTATTTTATTAATAGTAATAAAATAATCTGTCTGACTATCAGATTTTTTTTTTTATCGCGTCGCGTCTTTGTCTTACTCCAATAACTATTTTAATCTCAAACTTAATTACATCTTCCGATAAAAAAAAAAAGACAAATGGGTAAAAAAAATACGCAGACGGAGGTGGATTATTTGAAATACGAAGACTGAAAATATATGATTTAAATGTTTCTGTCAAACATTAAGTACATCATTGTAAATTTTTTTTTTTGTCTTTTATTTATAGTTTTGGTTTCTAATTTATCATATTACTATAACTATACAAAAGGACATTAATATTATTGCATACCACTTAAATTAAATGTTTTTTTTTTTTTTTTAAAGGGTTTGTTAGAGAATATATAATATTATACTTATAAAAATGGTAATTTATTGACTATATTTATTATGTTTATTATATTTTGATTGCTCGAGTATTTAATAAGTTGTATTTTAGTGATACATAAATTGGTTTTTAATTGGTTTTTAATTTATATGAATTAAGTTGGATTAGCTTGTGCTTATATAATATTATATATTCAACTTCAGTGTGCCTATGTTATGGATATTAACTGTTAATCTCTAGTTGCGCATGTTATTAATAAATTATACCGTTAATTGTTGAAGAATAAATTTAGACCTTCTGAGATTCACGATTTGAATGATAATAATATTTTTAATATTTAATGATCAAATTATGCGTTGATTAATGATACCACGTAGTAATATTATGTATCCCACACAGCATATAAATATTTCCTAACTATGATTAAAATATTTTCAGGAAAATAATATACCTAGTTGTTAAAATATGTTAAAAAGTTGCGTAAATAATTAGGACATTTTTTAGTTAGGTATATTCTTTGGCCTATGATATTTTTGAACATTTTTGAAACATTTTCATCATATATTTTCAAAAAACATTTTTACGGGAACTTTATAAAAATATTAAGTCAACTTTTTTATGCAATCATAATAAACTACAATATTTTGTTATCACGAGAAGAAAATATTTACAATATATTATTAGTCAATATTCATTATTCAAGCACTTGAAAATATTCACAAAATATTATCATTTCCCAAATGCTGTGTGGGAACTCTCATCTACCAGTCCGTCTTAACGAAATTACTTAATAATATTATAAGATTGGTTGGCAGGTATTAATAGTTATCAAAATAGTGTATTTCAGTGGAAAGATAACCTTTTGACACTTTAGTTAGCTGGTTAAACTGTGGATCCATAATGTGCACCAGCATGAAACTTTAAAAAAAATATATTTTAAAAGAAAGGACGAATGTATTGGTTACACAATATGACTTGTATATTTTTTTTGTATCTTACGTTACCTTTAGAATTAGTATAAATGATTCAATCTTCGACTTTAAGGGGATGTTACAGTGACATCTGTTATCTACATCCCACAAGTGCGTAACATATCAAATTTAACGCTCTGCAGATCACGTTTTTCTTCATTAGTTTAAAAATTAAAGTGAATTGACCTTAGGTATATAAAATTTAAAGAAATTTAAAGGTAATATTATTATATAGGCAATGGCATAGGCTTTTTATTATATTTTAATATTAAAGCGCGTTATGTGTAGTTTAAGACGTACAAACAATTTACAATTTTAAACTACTATAATAACTCGCATTAAAATTAAAATATAATAAAAATCCTATGTCATTACTCATTACCTATGCCCTATATTATAATTTTGCCTTTAAATTTTATAAGAGGTTAATTTACTTTAGTTTTTAAACTAACGGAGCTAAACGTGATCTACTGAGCGTAAAATGTTCAATGTAAATTTGCTACGCTTTTGTGAGATGGAGATAACAAATGTCACTGTAACAACCACTTAAGGGTAATTTCCATTAGAAAATTGGATCTAGTTAGCACTTTGTGGATCAAAAACAAGAACTCCTATTATTTTTTTAAAAAAAATCTGGAAAACCAGAATAAAATTACGAGAAAACGAAAATATTTATGCTAAGCAATATAAAATATAATAATATCTTTTTTAGTATATTTTTCGATTTATGAATGATAGCATTTTCGTTTGTAAGTAAAAGTGAGTGGAAATTGAATCATACGTTTTCATTAAGTTTTTTTCACAGCGACGTAAGCTAACATTGATACCTATAAGTATAATACCTTATATAAGTCTTATCTGTACAGTTATCCTACCAATACCTACAATATGATGTAAGTTGTATATCTATAATAATATGTTTGTATGTATGTGCAGATTGTCATGGTATATGTGTATGTGGCATAAATATAACATAATAATATATGAATGTGACTACGTTATATAGGTAAGTATATATAACAAGTCAAGTTGTATCATTGTATTATGAAGTATAGTGAGAAGGTAAGTAGGATAAATAGTGTCAAGATGAGAATAAAATATAATTTGTGTTAACAGTTGATTCTAAAAAAATGTGATGACAATTGTTTTTAGTGGTACCACGGATTATATAAAATATAAAAAATATATGTTTTTGTACATTATAATCTACGGTGGTGACCCATGCGGTTACACTGCGTTGGCTATATAGCCAGTCGAGAGGGATGGGGAGGTCGAACAGTTTAGTTTTTGACGGACGATGGAGCCGAAGGGTAGTCTCCTCTTCGTCTCGTCGTTATTATTGTTTTGAACTTAAATTAGTTGAGAATAATTGTATTTATCGTAATTTATAAAAAATATAAAGTACGTTATATATTGATATTCATAATCCGCAGAAATTTGTTATTTGAAGTAGGTATAGGTAAATTGTAATATTTAACGGTCCACAGTAGAAATGTATTATGATAATGATTCACATAGGTTTAAGACGTGTATTGTGGATTGTGGTAGTACAATTAAAACGAGTTTGGGAGATGATCGTTTATTGTTGTTGTCTATATAGAAATTCTATGCTTTTACATGAATAATTTAAGGGAAAGTGATGGAAGTGATCCAAAAACTAAATCTTTAACCTACTGGTCGTCTCCATTCTGAATCGTTTTTCGTATGCAATGATTTATACAATACATCCAATTCATCAATGGTCACTAGTTAATATTTTTTTAGGACCACTTAAAAATTTCAGAAAGTTTTCGACGGCTATATAAATTGTATGAATCTACATAGTATTTATTGAAATAATAATGTAAAAGAAAAATAAAAAAACACTTAAAAATTAATGATATCCTCATTTAGTTCACCATTAAAAAATTTAAATTAAAATATAAATATATTGTCTGTGGGTGAGATAAAGTTTGTCAACGATCTCAATTTGATAACTCCTGTATAGACTCAATATGTATAACTCAATGAAGACTTTTGTTTTTTCTTCCAAAAAAAGTTTTAAAAATGTTAAATGCTACTAACGAGAATAGGATCGGACTGAATTATTAATACACTCATAAGCGTGTTTAGAAAGTTTGGAAACGTACATGAAAAGCGTTTGTAAGCTTTCTAGTTTCTGCGCACTGGACAAGGACTTTTAGTGGTTCGGCTAGATTTTGGACTTGCTTAAGGCAGTCGCGTCATGTCTATGCATTATGCTTAGGTGCTTAAAACAATATTTTGCATTAAAATATTTAAAGACCTATGGGTTTGATTGCTTTGAGCCTTATGATGCACCCCAAAGATAGTTTAACGAATTTATAATGTCACCGAGAACTATCGCACGGCCAAAAAGGTCTCTGGTAAAATCTAAATATTTATTACAATTATTATTATCATCGTACTAATAATATCATATTTTAACTGTGCGTTCACGATGGTTACTCCACTTATACGATATATATTTTAACCGGTAGATATATTCAACCCGTAAGTACATATTATATTAAATTCCGACTAGATTAAATTCTCTCACTCAACACCTACGCAAATTGTATGTGTGTGCACGTTAACGTGTGTCGTGACATGACGAGGATTTTCGGCATGAATGTGTTCCGATGAGTGCAGCGTTCAAAGTATATACAACATAGGTAGGTAGATAACTATATAATATATTATAATTACAAAAGGTTCGCGATGTGAATGTCAATGAGTGGAAACCCCTAGTGCAAAAATAATGCAGCTGCACTATAGTCTTCGTGCAAACGTTCTACGCACATTTAATGAAAATGCATTCCTACGTACCTACCCGACAATATATGGTGTTTATCATAAATATACATAGTGCAGTGTTCCCATTTCCCGCACATTACAATGGTATAACTTTGTCGTAATTTTGTAAAATAATCCAAAAAGCCAATTGTTTGTTACAAAACTATATTGATAGACGGTCTACCAATAATTTTAAAGTTTTTCAAGTGTACTTCACCTGACGAGTGATCTCGATGCGCCCATATTATTGTTATCGACAGTATCTTTTTTATAATATTTTGTTTCTACTCAATTTCCACCGAGTTATTAATTTGAACTAACTTTTAATTGAATTGTCTAACTTTGTTCGGACTTGGTATCTTGTCCACCCACAATGCGAAACTTTCGACTTCTTTAAGTTGTTCAGGCAATATACAATATACGATAAAATTAAACTAATGTAAAAAAAAACTACTAAATTATAAACATATAGTAATAATGAATACAATAAATTATACAGTTAATAATATTCCAAGTATTTGACGACACGTATATGTCTCAAGTAATTGAGATATACTTTGTTTTGTAAATATGGATTTTCATATGCTTAAGTGTCATTAATTTTGTCGTAAGTCCCACAGCTATTCCGTAAAATGTATTTGATATATTATTACAATCGACTCGTGGATAACTGAATTTTTCATGATTTGACCATTTATATATATTGATCAAATGCAACTGCACACCTGTACAAAGTGTAGCAACCATAACTAAACCATCGTAATATGAGCAGGACTAACAGAAATAATAACATATAGTAATAATAATAATAACAATACAAAAGGAAAAAATATTAACTATATATATATAGGTACTACCCACGTCGTGTTAGACGAAATGATAAACGAAAAAAAAAATAGGAGATGAAAAATATAATTGGGATCTTTGTGAGATCTCGCTGAGTGTCTTTTGATTCCCTAAAAGGAATTTTTGAACAGTTTTCAGATCTAAAAAAATGGAAAAAAAAGGTACGAGAAAACTCTCTTTACAATAACAAAACGAAACGTTAAGGCCAGATCAACAATGCTTTCAGTCGAGTGGTAACCTCGTTAAACCATCATGACTTTTTTTTCCACTGACCCAGTCACAGAAGTAAACATTAAATTGAATGACTTCCGAGCGAGAAAAAACCAATAGAATAACATATCAAAGAAACCGATACTGCTGTGGTCGTTCGACTGTGATAATATCATAAATTATTACAAACAGCATTTTGTTACGACCAAATTAAGGGCCGGATGTCATTATAATAAAAAATGATTTTATTATGTTTTTAAAATGTAGGTACCTATTATTGTTTTCCACATTATTAAAATGATTTACAGATATTAATTTACTACTGTAAAATAAAGGTCTAAATAAAAGACTAATTAATAGAAGCACTAGCTTAGACACTATTCATATAGATACGAAAAAAAACATATTCTACAACTGTTTAATTTTTATTTATATTCTGTAATACTATGATACGGTTATATTATTTTATTTTGCAGTAATTTATTCATAAAATAATTACAATTTTTACTTTTGTTTGATTAGCACACCTCTCGTCTTACAATAAAATTATTGTCTTCTGATCAAACGAGATAGTAGGTACATTATAAAAGTAATTTATTTTCCCACCAACTTAATTTAAAACATTTAAATTTTAAATTAAAATTTAATTTCAAGAAAGTTTTCTGTATCAAAATATTATGTGAGCAGTATTCCACACATTTATATAAGTAGTACTTCTAAATATGTCATTTTTAAAAACATTGCTCGATGCAATATAATATATAGTGTACAATCCTGCTGTAATACTAAATCAATAACCGATCATCAATCGCTGAGGCAGTAAACACTTTATAAAAAGGACTTCAAAAAGTGTTTCGGCGAGTCACGGAATGGATCAAATTCGAATCGGAGACATTGCTAATAAAGGCCCAAATGAGCCTGGACGTTTTGGAGTGATTAGTTTTGTGGAGAATAAAATATTTCATTCAATTTGTATTCTTTGTGGCGAGGGACAGACTTTTTGCGTTCTCGGTTGGTTTTGATGGGTGGGCATGGGGGCACGCATTGTTGATAAAAACCAATAACTTTCTAGATGTCCTGCTCAAAGTCCGCACAGAGCTGAGAGTCATGTACGTTTTGTCGTCTACGTGTCTATATACTGAATTTAGCTGCATTTTTTTTTATCCTTTTTCCTACCGGAATATTACTCGAGCCCCAGCACGACGTTCATCTCGTCAAGCCTAACCAATGGCTGTTCGTGTGTTAATGGCGTTGTGGCAGATTTTTTCAAAATTACTAATGGAACTGGAATTACTTAGAAACCCTACAAAGTCGGTTGTATTCAATTAATTAGGTTTTTTTTTTTTTTTTTGTTATCCCTAGCAGTTAAAAACAAAAATAGTTTATTTTCTTATCCGGTGCCTTCTGGTGTAACGCGTGTTGAACAAATTTATTCATTTTTTGTTTTTCTTACCTTTTAAATTCAAAACAACTCTATTCACACAGAGTGATAAAATTGCTTATGGTTTAATAATAATTTTGACATGTTTCGATTGTTTTAATATGCGATAATCACTGCAGCAGCCAGCAAGACGTGTATAATATTATAAGGTATTACGGAACTATTATATAAATTACAATTTTAGTATCGATTTCGTTTATTATGCTTTTAAAAACTTCTTTTACTCATTAGACACACGATAAATTAATAACATGTGTACTCTGTATACGTAATAGGGCGATCCATTTAAGATTCAATTCCCATTAGTATTCTGAACAGTTTTGACTTTTCTAAAAATATCTTTTTTATATAACTTGATGTCATTTTAAAACAACATGTCTGAAAAACTATATTTATTACTGTTTTGTATCCTTATCATTTTATAAGTTTTTATTTTTTTTTAAATGACAAACATTTTTTATTTCATATTTCCACGCAGAACATTATTTGGAATATTATGATCTACAAAGATAAATTGTCTGCCAAGTTCGTTAGCTATAAGTATTTAAAGTTTAAACGAGTCATGTATAGTGGTAAAGGACCACAGGGGTACACCATAAAATGTTGTTCGCTACTCCTCTAATCTAAACTTTAAATACTTATAACTTCTCTGAAATTTGATTTTTATTCGTTGAAATACTCAGAATAAAATTTTACTTAGGAATATCAAATACAAAATTTCAGTATAATTGAAAAAAGTAATACCTATGCTTAAAAAATGGAAACAGTAAAAATAATAAAAAAAATAAAATCTTCCAGAAATGTTTTGAAATTACATAAAATTATATGAAAAGAATATTTTCAAAAAACTTAAAACTTTTCGAAATAATGAGTGTAGACACTTAAATGAATCACCTAGCTAGTATTCATAATATTAATATATACACTGTATCGGTGATGTGTTTTTCTTTATCTGAACCTTGAGTGTCCTTCACTTTCGTTTTCACCAGTCAATCCTGTTTATTTTTAATGAACTGTCTAGTAAATATTATAATATAAAGCCATGTCTGATGATTACGGTTCAAGTACGGTATTCACGTGAATTAGTAGTGATCTTTTGAAAGTTATACTTGACCCATAGCATTTTTTTATGGACCGTTTAATTAATACTAAGCAATCAAATAGCGTTAATGAGACGGTCACTCGATACAGTAGCGTTTATAGACACACAATGAACGCTATTATAGTGTAATCGTGTCAATTAAAAAAAAAACCGATATTAAAGTCAGTAGCGTTAACGTGACTACTGTGTATAATCAATACCGTTAACACTAAAATATACGCTTAAGGAATTATATGAAACTTGTTCAAATTACTTACAGTTTATTACATAAATTGTGTATAGTTTATAGTGTACGTTATTCGTTTTATTTGTGATCGTTTTTATTACTTACTGCGTTTCAGCATGTTAAAATAATATAATTTAAAATTCGAAAATTGGCACTTGAAGTGTAAAATGTTAAGACATTTCCCCCTAAAATATGATAATTAATAATAATATACTTTTAATACGATTTTGAAAAATATTGGTAATTTCATTCGATAAATTGCATTTTAATTTAAATTTTTTACATAGTGTAAATAATTATTATTAATTACAATTTAGATTTCGCAAATGTTATATTTTAAGAACGGAGTAAACGGCTTCGAATCCTGGTGGATAACCAAACTACTTAGGGCCTGTGGGGATGGTGGACACGTGAAAGAGAAGGTAGACTATGATTTAGCTAAATATATGATTTTATGTAATATATTATAATATATATTATATACATGGTGACTAAATGCTATTTAAATTATACGTTTTACACACTATAATAGTATATTATACATAGCGGTTATATATTATGATCGTTTACTAACATAACGTGAAGACTATATAATTATATACCTAATACGAGTATTCAAGTTAAATATTTTGATACAAGTAGTGAGTAGTAGTACCTACTACGACAATAGATCAGAGGTTCCTAAACTTTTCATTGTGTGACCCGTTTTGGAATTTTTTTGATTTTTACGACCAACAACCTATAGGTACTCATTAATGACCTTTTTTAATGCTCATTAATTGTTTTTATTGTTGATCGCTAACTTTTATTCTGTCAGCGTCGCGGTGAGTGGTGAGACTTTGTTGTACACTATACCTATAGTAATAATATAACACTAATTGTACACTCATAATCGACGTAAATAGGACGTAACGATCAAGGATAAAACGAAATTCAGACATCAATGAATAGTAATGAAATATGTATAATATAGTTACTATAGTACCTATGTATACAATATAATGGTATACTGGGTGTCTGGTGTGGCTCAGTGGTTGGCCTGAGGTCAAGCATTTATCGGCGTCGCTATAGTTCCCAGATGGGTGAGTAGGTGACCACCCGACTTTTTAGTGACGATTCCTCGTTCTATATCCATTATATACACGTGTTCCTAAACTAACCGTAACTCCCATACGAAATTCTAATAGTCATAATTGCCAATAAAAAAAAAATAGTATATTATACTCACATTTATACATAAAATATATTTTTATATTTTTACTTTTTATGTATATAATAATATATGTTTTATAGTAATGAGCTTATATTAAAATATATGTATTTCAAAACATAACGTGGCACACCGAACATAATATTATAATCATGATCTACAGTTTGGAAACAGCGCATTACCTATAGTCATAATTTTATTTTTTTATAAAAATATTTTAGTTAATAGCAATACAATATTATAAATTATATACATATAAAATATATATTATAATATACTTTATATAACTAGTATTTTATGCACATAATATTATAAATTATAATAATATCAAACATATTATTATTTGTATATTTCAGACTAATTCTTACAGTAATTATTGAGACATTATATTTATATGAATAATTACTATATAGAATGTCTATATAGTTTGACTTCATATTGATTTTCAAGTAAATTATTATCTACCATTAAATATTGATTATAAACACTAGAATATTAATTATTTACAATGAATAATAATATTATCGTATGTATATTTTTAAAAATACTGTTTGAAGTATTTCCAGTTGTTATTTCCACTTATAAACAACTTATGCATATACATAACTCATAAGTTACATATTATTGATATGTAACCGAAACAATAATACGAATAATTACCTTATGGCTTATAGGTACTATATAGGTTAGTCATACCGGGTACCACCTGGGCAGCGTAGGTTAGGTTAAGCCAGGTACATCGCTCGTATTCACTGTGGTCTGTGTTTGTGAATACGCTCCATCGCGCATTTATCTAATTATGTAGGTACGTTATTCCAAATTCCAAATTCCTAAAACAAAACGTACCGGCAATTTTGTATTATTGTTATACCGTTTGCATTCACCATCCATAAATTTATTGTATGGCATCCTGCAGTACTTACAGTAGGTACCTACTTATAACGTAAGTGTACACACCCTACCTACCGGGGTTTTACACACTTTCTACATAGACTGCAATCATATTACAATCCGTTCGTACAGATTTCTACATCAAATAAAATCCATAGAGACATGTATCATACAAATAATATGTGACCCGAAAACGTCTAGTATCTAAGTTCTCCATCAAAGAAAACTTGTGACGTGGACCGCAGTCGTTTCCAATCAGAAAAATCACTCTGGCATGGCTTAATACATCATCTATATATACATATAATATATATGTATAAGTCGCATCCACATACTGTAATTGAACATTTCATGAAATGGATATCCATTTTATGGACTTCGATCATAATGTATAAGTAGTTTTTAGGTTCATATAATGGACACACATTTTATCCATTTCGTAAAATAGCTGAAATCATTATTATTTTACATATTTTAGTGTAGGTAATTATTTTTAGTTTCTGGTGAAGGGATGAGTGCATTGGTATTTGGTTTAACCAACATATGAGTGTGTTTTTGTGCATGTCATTACCTTTTAGTGCAGTAAAAATGCTTCAATCTTCAACTTAAATATGTTTTCTAGGAGCTAAATGTAAACAGTTGGTACTCAGGGGGTTAGGTTAGGTTAGGTTAGGGACAAAATAAAAAAATTCAAAGTAATTTTTTGATCACAAATTATTTTGTAGTAAAAACATGGAAATAAATTTTTTAGTAAACATACCCAAAGTTTGAACGTGTATCTAATATATTTAGGTTCTACATAAGTTCGTTTTTACTGAAAACCATAAATCGAAAAAAACATGAGCACATTTATTTTTATATATACATTTTAAGTTAAAATGTTAACAAAAACGTACATTTAAACGAAAATAACCGATTTGTTTGTTTTGTTGTAATTCAAAAACGCTATTCGTGTGGAATATGTATTGGTAATAATTATTGTTTAAATTCATTTTGAATTTTTTACATCGTTCTGTGGTAAGTCTGTATTGACTTTAAAGTAATAACAATAATTATACGTGGTCTAAACTTATAATGACTAATAATAATTAATAATTAATATGTAATATATTATAAAATGTGATGTTTGTGACAAAAATAAAACCATACCTACCACATTACAAATAGTTAAAAAATCTCATATAGTCTATAGGAGCAATATTTTTATCATATTATAATAAAATACAATAAACTTACGAATTCACATAGTAATGTAGACTGACTCCATTCAGAATTGTTATTCATATGTGATGATTTATCAGTGAATTCAAATTGTACACATCCGTATAGATAACAGTGACCTTCTGAATGCCGAATTGCACTCGACATCAACTACAGTACAGCATAGTGATTACCATAGCGGTTACTTCGCTTATTTATTTAAGTAGGTACCTACACTATATGGATTTTTCGTGAAATCATCTTTGAAAAATAACAAGCAGGATAAAATCCCAACAGCAGTGTTGTGACTTATCTAGATAAATTTATCTAGATGAAAATGTCATTATCTATTATCTTATCTAGATGCATTTCTACTGGTTATCTTTTTATTTATCTTAGATAAAAACTCCAGTTATCTATATTAATTTATCTAGATAATTTTTTATATATATAGACCATAGCCATTTATTTAATATAGTATGACATTTTTACATTTTTTGTTCGAAAACCATATTAATGGAATTTGATAGAAGGTGATTTTAAATAGTATGAACAAATTCTAATTAGTCATAAACTCATAAAATATGAAATATAGGTAATATTGTTAGTCAATACACAGAATAGATTTAATCAATTTTGTGCTCAATATTCCATAGTTTATTGGTGGCTGTTGCATTAATATTAATTAATGTGGGAACAAAGTTTTTTCTGATTATCTGTGGCAGCAGAAAAACAACGTTTGGTGTACTTAATAGAATAGTGTTATTGTGATACAAATTGTATTATAGCGTATTACTGCGTAGGTACCTATACTGTTTAATGTTTTAGAAGAATAATTAATTTATGTACATAATAATATATCATAATATAATAATTATATTGTATATTATATGTATTTAATTCTAGGTAGGTACGTACAATATTTTGTTTATAACGTTACAAAGGCACCAATATCATTGTAATTTGTATTACTAATAATTACACAGTATACATAATTAATATACAAATCTATTTACTTCAGGGTTTTTAAAGAAGAATATTAATTGTGTAAAAAAATATTGATAAATCATTATACCCATCGTTCCAGTGGCTTATTTAGGGCGGTTGTGGGGCCCGGCCACCCCCCTTGGTTATTTGTATAGTATACAGCAAGGCTATACATAATAAAGTACTATATATAATGTATGGTATTTAATCAAGTGGTTCCCCTACAGCCATCGTATAGCTTATATCAAGTATAAAAAAATACTTATCTATTTGTTTTATCTAGATTAATTCCATTTATCTATCATCTATATCTAAATACTTTAAGAATTGTTATCTATTATCTTTAACTAGAAAAATGTCTATTACTAATCTATTATCTTTATCTAGATAATATTTTAGTTATCTATTCCCAACACTGCCCAACAGCAACAATATCATTATTCTGCTAGAAAATGATTCACCTTGCTGACAGGTAAGCTTAAAAAATCATTGTTTCTAGAAATATTTTTAATGATATATGGCTATAATATCACATATGGTATGGCATATGCGTAACATTATAATTTACACACATATATTGTTAAAAAAAATAATGGGAGGGAATCCCCCCTGCAACCCCCTTATTGGAGTATTGTATTTTTACAACAACATTATGCTAATATAAAAATATAAATGCATTGTTTAAAATAAATGATAATATCACACACTCATGATGTAATTAAGTTCTAATATTTTTTTATAATTATTAAACATTTTTTTAATCATTCTAAAATCTAAATATCTATAAGTTTAGCATGAAGTTCTTCCTAGACTCAAAATAAAACCACGATGCTTACTATGATAAAATAGAAAAATATCTATTTATCTATAATAATAAAATATATCATTTATTTGCATATGTGTATGATTTATCTAATTCAAAAATGTAATGATTGTTTTTTCAGGTATTATGTTTATATCGAGGACAATAGACCTAAAAAATTATTTTACAATAGAATAAAATAGATGTAATTTCGGATCTAGTATTACATTGATCATTTTTATAAATTATAAATATTGATATAAAAATTAATATAAATTACTAAAAATGTTGAATTATCATTGTCCCTATATATTCCAAACCTATTATCGTGGACCTATATGTGCTATTATCTTTAATACACAAAGTTTAATAACTAAAAACTGCTCATTAAAATTTTGATTTTGATATGTCAACATTTTCAGAAAAATAATCCACTAAATAAATTACGGTTAATAAGGATGGGGATTTGGGAGTTCTCATTTGAAAAAAATAGAAGTTGGTGTCACAATACAGTCTACAGAATGCTCCTTAAATTGTAAAAAAAATGTCAAGAATTTAAAAAATATTCTTTGATTATATTTATAAATTCCAAAAATCAGAGTTTGAATAAATTGATTATTAAAGGTAAAAATGGGGGGGGGGGGTGAGCGTGTTTGGCGAATCACTCTGTATAAAATAAAGGTAATCATATTGTTATTGTTTAATATACCATGCGATCGAGGCGAAGACGTTTTCGGTCGGACACGCTTCGTGGTCGATAAGACAAAATATTTGTTCAATCGAACACCCAATCACACCACAGGCCTCAGAACTTACCTTACCGCAACCACTGCACTGATGCCACGCGCCGCGGCTTATGCAAATGTCGGTCCGAGGACACGAAATTCACATTAATATTATTATAATACCCGTCGAACAGTTGCGCCGAGTAGAGACCGTAGAAGGTATGTACCGGGCCTGCGGTTATATTGTGTTGGTCTGGATTGCTGGCTTTCTGGTTAAGAAGCACATTTATATATATATATAAAGAGGAAGGCACCTAATTGTAATCAGTCGGGCGAGTGAGTGACATAGACGTTGTGCGCTGCATATAGTGACTAAGAAGATCGTCTGATCAACTGCCGACCAATGCCTTTCGTCTGATACCTTTCGGCACTGCCACCTCCGCTGTGTGCCACAACGAAGACCTTCGACCTTTAATGGACTAATGTGATTTACGCATCTTCCCGCGCCATGGACTAATTGAACCGTAATCGACTTAATCTTCTGATCGTCCCACACACACACACACACACACACACGCATACACACACTCACATTATTATACAATATTAGATAGTTTCTATCGTACCACGCCCGATTTGTGTACAGTTTTAACAATAATAATCGTGTGCGGGACACAATGATAATATTATTGTAATAGGTACCTATACCACCTATCCGGTACCTTCACTCGCGTAGTAGTGGTACGCGCAATTATTCCTTTATAGGTACAACACCAGTGCACGAGTTTTCCCGATCCCGTAGTCCATTATAATAACAACCAATTTAAAGGTATCGAGGGTAATTATTATTATTGTTGTTGGGATTACGTTTTATGTGTGTACCGCCGAATACGTGATTGACTGCGTAATACGTAATATAGGAATATTTTTTAGGTTCTGTACCTACAATAATACCTCTGTTCAGTGCGCATACAGAGATCGTCGTCTGGTCGATCGGAGGAGAATACTATTATATTATTGGTTTTTAATGATTATTTACTACAAATCGAAAAGCGATATTTTTGTTGAAATAATTTACTGTAAAAACTATCTAAATCTTGTAAGTGCCTAATAATGTAAGTGCCTGTAGCATTTCCTAATTATTACGTCCGCGAAGGTGGCCTTTACACTTTTTTAAAACAGGTTTTGCATAGTTTTACAAGAATTTACAAGTCCAATCCCGGAATTTGCAAGTCAATAACCAAGGAGTAATTAGGGATGGAACCGAGAAAGGGCCAACTTCACTCAGTCCTTACTTGTTGTCCAAAACTTTCAATACAAGCGTTAAAACACTCGTGTAATTAGGAAAAATTTGCAAATCCACTATCGAATTTGGAAGTTGGAATCCACACTCCTATCTGTTACAAGCTATAAATTATACGAATTCATTAAAACGTTTGATAAAATGACAGTGTATGATAGTATTGACCTTACACAATATAATATAAACTATAAAGCCAAGTACCTACTTTTAAAAAGCTTTCAAAACCTGTAAACCAAGACGCCACGCGTAACCATGAAGACAACAAGCAACAATTTGAATTTTGGCAAAAATCAATTTCCAAAACAGCACCCAAAAGACACTTGCAAAACCTTGATCACGCTACTCACATATATACAACTTGTTCACATTTACGGTTTTGACTTGAAATAAATCAATCATTACGACGTCGTTTATTGTTGAAATTGTCTTCATCTGTTTATTAAAATACCACCAACTGGTAAATCAGTATCAAAAATGTTGTCCAGTTTGCATATGATTTCTTTTACGATGCTCTAATAAATCTGATATACCATTTGATAATTTGTACAAACTTTTACAAAATATAGTACTTTATGCCAAATTTGGAGTACTGCTGTCTTTTTAAAATACCATGAACGTACTATAGATTAATTTTTCTTAATCCACTTCATATTGATATTATGAATATTTAAAATAAGTACTCCAGCTACCACTTCTAAAATTCCTACTATAGTATTACAGTCTACAATTTTATTTAAAATATCAAAACTATTAACTGTAGCACAGTCATACAGAAAACCGAAATCGCAAAGTCAAAATTATAAATAACGATTAACTGGTTTAACTATTGGTCCGGATTGTTAGTTATATTTAACTGTTAAATATATTTAACAATTTAACAGAGGGTTAACAGGAACTTTTCAGTTTATCAGTTTATGGTTAAACATTAATTGTAGGATAAAGTGCTGAGTACCTCCTAAGTTGTTTGTTACTTTTTCTACTCAGTTAAACTTTTAACTGAAGGAAAATATAAAATAAGAATATAATATAATACAAAATACCTCATTATTATAATATTCATATTATGAACGTATTGTATAACTAGATTAAAAAATATATAAATTATAAGTAGGCACCTACATGTTTTAGATGCTGAGCATAGCGGATGGATCTATTGTATTTACAAAGTGTATTTTTTTTCTGTCTGTCATCCACATATAATATTGTAACATTTAAGAAATATTTCAAATATTTTTAAACTATTTGTAGCCTTGAGGAGTTTATCGAATTATGTAATTTTTTTTAAATTACCGACAAAAAAAACTTTTCAACTTAGTCAATAAGCTTGATAATGTAATGCAAGAGTCTTCATAATATTATGTTGCTTTAATAGCAGTTCAAAAAGAAGAGAAAAAATAAATAGTCATTTTCATATATTTTATTCATGTGCATCTAAAATTAAAATATTGACAAAACACATCAAAATTCCAAAAATTTGGTGGGAAAGTAACATTGATTTTTATGATCGTATTATTCATTAATAATTATTATTATATTTTATTTCTTTTATTAGTACGCATAAATATTAATTATTTTTCATGGGTCCATCTATGACTCGTTAAATTGCAATTTTTACTGAACTACACGTCACATACATCGTATGTCATCGGCTTCTCACCAGTGTGGGTCAATCGATGACTCATTAATGTGCCATTTTTAGCAAAACACTTGTCACATACATCGCACGTGTACTGTTTTTCACCAGTGTGTGTTCGTCGATGTGTCGTTAAATGGATAATTACGCTGAAAGATTTGTTGTATACGTCGCACGTGAATGGTTTTTCGCCAGTGTGGGTCCGTCGATGACTCGTTCATGTGACACTTTTATCAAAAAACTTCTTACATATATCGCAAGCGAATGGTTTTTCACCAGTGTGTGTGCGTCGATGTGTCGTCAAATTGCTTTTTATACTGAAAGACTTGTCACGTACATCGCACGTATGCGGTTTTTCACCAGTGTGTGTGCGTCGATGTATCTTCAAATCGCCATTATTACTGAACGCCTTGTCACACACATCGCACGCGAATGGTCTTTTTGACAGTGTGGATCCGTCGATGACTCGTTAATGTGCCACTTTTAGCAAAAAACTTGTCACATAAATTGCAAGCGAATGGTTTCTCGCCGGTGTGCATGTGTTGATTCGCTGTCAAATCCACTTTTGGGTAGGGTTTCTTCTTTATATGCGTCTGCTGGTGTGTTGTCAGGCTACTTGTACAGTTAAAAAATGTATTACAAAAATTACACAAGTACTGTTTCTTGACTGGACAATCAATTAAATCATTCATTTTCAAATGTTTAAGTCTAAATCACTAAAATTCTGCTGACGTAAAGAGTATTATATCGGATTCTTCTGAACTATAGGTATTATTGTATAATTGGTATTTTAAATATTTACAACAAACAACTTAATTGTTTTGTAATTATAACTACAAGTATTGGTTTTTTGAACAATTACTGTCTTGTTTACTACACGTAATAAACTATTCTGTTTACAATTAATTAGAATTGATTGACTATTACTAGAATTTTTAAGCCAGTTTGTAATTTGTATTGAACCTATTACCATAAAATCAAAATGTAAAATGAGATATATTTTTTTTTATTAGTTTATTTTCAGCTATAAATTGTCGTTAAAAAAATAACTTTTCGCTAGATCAAATAACTGAAAATATAAACAATTTCTTTGATAAGAAGTATTTATTTATAATGCACAAAATTAAAAATAATAATCAAATCTGTTTTTCAAAGATATTTTAAGTTTAAATTAGATTTTTTTATTTAAACTAACATGTTTATACATTTCGTTGTAACTTAAATAATATTCTTATATTCTTAAATATTATTCGTGCGTATTTGAATTCCCACCCACATTATTCTTTTGTTCTTCATCCCATGTTTATGCCGAACATGGAGTCTAAGTCAAGAACTATTATCCACATATTATTATACCTCAACCTACATGCATACGCATATAACGCTTATCGGCTACGTTCTTGACTCTTGACGTGTTGTTTTAATGAACTTAATGTTTAAATGTAGATTACACAGTTGTACACGTTTATGCTGCAATAACGTTACATGACCAACCCGTTGAATAATAGATAAAGCGTCTCCGGCCGAGGTGGCGGGCGCACGCCACAAACATTAGTCGGTGACGTATATTACACGAAAGTATATCCTAATCCTTTTACATTGTGTTAAAGCATTAAGTTAATAATAATGCAGAAATGCGTCACAGCGAAAAACTCGCGACGACCGTGTTGACGACAATACTACTATTATTATTATTATTATTATGTACGACATGATGTTATAGTATTATGTAGACAGTTGTAGACCTCCGCCGTCGACGTATTATATTATTTAAGTTTCGTTTATCACAGACACGCCGGGAGCGCTAATAATAATGTAACCGGCCAAAGAGATTTAATTAAATCTCAAAAAGTTATAAATCAACCGCACAAAGACAAATTGTAGCAAGTATTATAATTATAATAATATAACGGTTTATTATAATATAGTTACTATAAGAGTGCTCGGGATAATTTTGCGATAAACGCTCTCGCACAGCAGAAGCCTGCTTGCAAAAAAATGAAAAGCAAAGAAATTTGGCAATTGTCAAAAAGGATTGCAGGCAAACAAACCTTAAAAAAACATTCGTATGGAAAATCATGTACGATTTATCTGTGATAATCTTAGTCTATGATTATTATGTAACACATCGTACGATGATATTGGACACATCTATGAAAAAATTGACATCTATCCGTATTTTTTTATATATGACTCCCAACGTGCCTACGTTTTATTCTCAACTTAAGTAAATATTCTGTAATGGCGCTCGTCGTCACGGCGTCATCCGATTGTCCATTTAACTACATAATATATACGATATGTGTATAGTATTTATGATAATATAATGTGTAGGTATATATATTACACCAGGTGATTCATTTAAGTGTATACACTTATTATAAATTATATCGATAAAAAATTTAATTTTTTTCCAAAAATGTTGTATTAAAATGGCATTAAACTATAAATAATATTAAAAAAAAAAAACATACTAAGGAGAGCGAGGGACTTGAAACCTTTTTCCATTACGTTATATTATTGTTTTCTATAAACAATGGAATTGTAAAAATATTTACCGTAGAAATAGACGTTGATATCTGCCATTATTGTCCTATCTCTCATAATTTTTTTTTAATGTAGGTACAATGATTTATTATTGAATTGAAATTTTACAAATTTATATAGATTTTATTCAGTGACCTACTCTACGACAAAATACACTCAAATCATGGTCGTGATTTGTTTTAGAACTATTGAGGTCACATCCCTCATAAAAAAACACTGTTTCAGTCTTTGTCATAATATCGACAAATATTAATTAGAAATGTTACACAAACACACAATACTACATACGTACCTACCTATACGTATTATTTACAAGATATAGTGTATTTAATCATTTCAATTTTTAACATCGTCATATATATTTTATATAAAAAAATATTGATAGTTCGAAATGGTATAATATTATTATGTACAACTTGTAAAAGTTGTTTTGTTAGGTGATAAGCATTTTTAGCATATATCGTATTTAGTCTAGGATAGCCCTCAATAATATTTGTATCAAACGACGCCCATTACTCGAAACCTAGTTTACAACAGAAGCGAGTTCCATGTACCTATATATATTACTTTGTTTTTTGATAGTTGCATTAAACACCATTCAACATGCCAATTGATTTTAAGCTGATTGCACATCATCGCAAACAGGTCACAATAAATTCAAACAAAAATTGTATTGAATAAAATTGTCATAACATTTGGTTATGTTAGGGTACGATGTGTAATATTTTAGTATAGTTTGACCTAATTGCCTGTACGACGTCGGTTTCATCGTTTTACCGTGCATTTAACATTATTTTGTTCTGATTCTGAACATTGTATTTTTTGGATTAACCAAGCTCGCTGATGTTTTAAACAACGTCCGATACGTACCTCTCACCTACCCTGAATCGAAATCATCAATAATTCAACAGTGTAATAAAATATTATAATAAATAAATTCACCACAGTAAATAATAATAATAATTTTGCTAAATTTAATTCGAAACTATGCAGAGACGATATCACTTATTTATGCCACTGTTCCTAGTCAGACGACTCAAATCCAGTAAATAACAATACCGTGTTTCACGCTCGTTTATAATTACATTTCCAAATTAGGGTTTTAAAAATTAATCAAATCTGCTTTCCGTAAATCAAACACCACGGGCTATCCGTAATAAAAATAATTACACATAAAAAATAAATATATGTACTCATCTGTGTATACTTGGATCCGTGTCGGTAAATAACGTACCACATGGTAATTTTTTTTATCGCTCAATATTAATTTTGTAAGTACATTTTCTGTTCTTAAAAAAAAAAAAATGTTTATAAAATTTTATTTTTATAAAATGTATTTTTTTTCTATTATTTTATAAATATAAGTTATAACATTATACCTAATTATATGAAAATTATATATATATATTTCATTTCGAATTCCAGAGCAAAAATAACAAATTTTTTCTGAGGATTCCACCCAACGTTTATTCTGGATAAATACGTTAAGGTTAGGTTAACTGTTATGTATCTCACTCCACTCATCTAAAATTAAAATTGCATAGGTTACAAGAAAATGAACGTTTCATTCAATATTTCATTTGTATATGTATCAATATTCTCAGAAAAATATTTTGATCAAATTGAAAATGGATGCCATTTAAAAAACATAAAAACATGAATGTGATAATGATAAAACAAAATTAGACAACTTACTCTGTAGGTTATTATTAGATTTCTTGTGTACCTCGTCATTGATCAGGCCACTGTAATTAATGTATTGAATTTGAATTTTGTCAAAATTTTAACCCGACAATTTTTAAAAGTAAATTAACATTTTTAATATTTGTAGTTAATTATCTTAAAAAAGTGACACTATATGTATAACATAATCTGTTTTGAAAACTTGTCATAGCAAAATATTTAAAAACAATAAATAATTGTTGATTATAGTTTTCTGAATTAGGTACATCGAAAATAACGAAATACGTTTTTCCAAAACCTAGTGTTCTGTAAATATTTTTGTAACCACAGTTTTTTGCTAGTTTTTCCCAATTACTAAAAGAAAGTAGGTACTGAGAATTTTCTACTATGGACCCAATTAGGTCAAATTTTCTTCCTGAAAACACTCCCAACGTTGAAGGTTATACAGCTAATTATCTACACCAAATCGTAATGACAGATAAAAAATATATATAAAAACACTCGCACACACATACAATGACCCATACCAACACGCCTTATTGCAAAACCTGTATATCCTCGTTCTACTCAGAATCTAAAATTGTAAAAATATCATTTGTTTTCAAAAGATATTGATTATATCATAATTTATAATGACTTCAAATAATGTCATAAAAAAAAATGTCCCTGTTTACCACCCCCATAATCCATATAATAATATAATCTTTCAACCGTGATAACTACTATTCGTTGCAACATTATTACTGTACATTTTTTTATGTATCGACCGGTCCGAAAAATCGTTCTCCCGTCGTATTTAATCCACAAATCCACACGGAGTCGTTGTCTTTAGTACAGTGTTTTGTGTTCGAGCCAAGTCAACGAATGATTTTCTCTGGGGTGGCATTAAAATATAACACAAGTACATTTTAATAATTACCTAATCGCTTTACGTTTTTAAACGTATGTATTTTTATTATAGAACGCGTAAAACTAGTTTGGTCGAAACGCTTGTCACTCTATACTTACCTATACCTAACTACCTACCTACAATAATTAATATTGCTTGTTTATTTATTTTTTTTTTTTGGTAATTAGAACGCTAACAAATCTATATAATTGTGCAATTGTTTTACGCTGGGACACGGGCAACGAAATAAACCAATTATTTCAGAGCAACACATTTCTTTAACACCGAAGTTTAATTGTTTTATCGTCATAATAGCGAGTAATTATTATTCCTCGTTAAGTTTGGAGTACCTATATTATTTAAAAAAATATGTACTATTAGTACACACAATGAATCATATTTTCAACACATCTAATTATTTAAATATTATTTTACAGTTCGTATTTTTATTTATTGTTATTATCAGGACGATTCATGGATGGTTATTAAATTATTGAATCCAGAATATTGCAACCGTGCGGTGCTAATGCTAAAAAAATGAATGTCTTATTATATTCAAAAATGTCTTACTACAATTAAGTACCTTATACATTTTATGAACAAATTTTTATTTTATTGTTGTATGGTTTTATCTAAAGTATATAATTTGGTGGAAGTTCGTGTCGTTAAAAGTGCATAATAAACTATGTATCAATAATTGTTTTTTTTTATTGAATTATAAAACTTAATTGTTTAAAAACAACTTTTACATAGATACAAAGTAGCTGCGTGTTACACATTGCACTCAATACCTACGTATTAGGGTATTAATTCTTCACTTCTTCACAAGTGTACAATAAGTACAATATTTTTTTTAACAAACTAATATACAAAATTCAGTAATTATTATAAACATATAATATAATTAAAAAATAAATGAAATTTGTGAAGTCTACTAAACATATTTTAGTGAATTTACAATTTTTATAATAAAATAAAAAATCAATTAGAAAAACAATATATTGAAATGAAAACATTAACAATCTATTTTATAATAGATAACAAATTACGTATCATTATTATAAAAAGAGAGAAAATGATCGTGTTAAATATATTTTTTTAAAGGTCACCTCCTTTCAAATAGTTTTTGGAATAGAAATTTAATATAAACATGAATACTTGTATATTATATTATTATTTATTTATGACCACCCTGCCAACAAAATATGCACTTTGTGCACGATTATACTGAGGCCATTACGGTATTCTGACTTTGGTTATGTCTGTTGGTATTATGATCTCGTTACCATTCCGTAGTGGTTATACCTTATATCTGCATACACGTGGTAGAGGGTTGGGTATACCGTAGAGTGTTATAAAATCATATTAAAGAAAAATCAATTGTTCAATATCAGTTGTAATGTTGTTTTATTAGAACGATGTTTGTTATAATATTATAAATATAATAATTTATTTTAAAATCGATAAATAACTGTTTTGACATTAAGAGTTTTTATGAACGTTTTTTAAAGTATTTAAATGTGCATTAACATATTATTATATCATTTTTAGGGCATTTTTTGTTTTTTATAATATATCGTAAGTGCATTTTTCTAAGTTTTTTATGCATTTACATCCGGACGGTAATGATTATGTTGTATTATGCACTTCACCAATATTATAATTAAAGGCAATATTCACGCAGGTAATCATAATTCTGACATATGCTGTCGAAAGTTTAGAAAATAAATAACATTAACAATCACTGATGTGATATTCAGAGTTTGCTGCACCCGTCAGCCCTTTAATGACATCATAATATTGTATCACGATATCATCGAAAGTATAATTATCCTAAATCGAAAACAGATAATTGTTTATGAGTGTATCGTGTGTGTGTATAAAATTTCTGCACTTGCGTACTAACTAGATAACGTAACGCCGCACTATCATGCATTTTATGATTTACAGGGACACAGGGTGATAAAATGCGTCTCAAAACAACGACTACAGTCGATAATTTCACTAATAACGTTCAATATAATATTGTAACAAACGTTTTGTTCACCTTCTCTGTAAAGTTACCTATATTTTATGAACGACAGTTTTATAGTACAATACATTATTCCCATAAATAAGAAACTATATCATTAGTTTTTCTTTTACAAACTTAATATTTAAGAAAAATTGAGGAACTAAATTATTTTATTGTTTATTTTTTTTTGTAAAAATATTTTCTCTGCTATAAACAAATTTAAACAAACATTTTACTCTGGAAAGTCAAGTTTTTAAAGTAGCCCATTTTAAACAAAATCTCTATGGACTGCAACAATAAACTGAAAATAAAATAATGTAAGCAAGAATTTTAATGAATATTGAAAATTTTCGTGCTAGCCAAGAGTAATTGGATCAAGTACTCAGAATTATTTTAAAAATACTTTTGGTTATTTTGTTATATTAATATAATATGCATTCAATTTGCGTATAATTATAATATTATAAGAAATTATGCTGAATAAATTTCAATTGCATTTTTTAAGATTTAAACATGAATTCTATTTCAGTACTAAAAATGCCTAGAATATAAACGTTGTGCTCTATAATAAAGTAAATATAAATATAATATAATGTCAAGTAAAATATGCGAAATGAAGTGTTAAATTTACTACTTACATGATTAGATTTAAAACTATATAAAAAAGAAAACATGACTCCATTTGTTCAAAATATAACGCTCAAGTATAATTTAGTATTCTATTGTTTTATAACACTACAGTGGTTGACGGTGAACCCAAATAGCAAAGTTTAATTTTCAGTGATTTATCTTAACATGGAAAAATTAGAGATTTGTGTTTTTTTTTTTTTTATATTTTAATTCGTTAACATTCTAGAGGGTATAGTAGGTGCTCCACGTCCCCTCGGTATCCATCACCACCAGGTTTTCTAGAGGTATAAAATGTTTAATTTCATATTTTGGTTTCATTCCTGGCAACATATCATAATCTATTATTTTATGTCTTAATATTTACACGGATACCTAATTCGACATTACTGATATCGGAATAACCGTAATCATCGTATTTTCACCATTAATAATATTACATGTTTTTATTACCCAGGTATATTATTACGTCAGCTGCAGCAGACTTCAGTGATATCGTCATTGTTATTATCGTGGTCGTGGTCCAGTGGTGGTCGTCCCAACCGGTATGCGTCCATGTAAGTTCTGTGTTATACTTAAAATCGGAGAGGAAACCATTAAAACAAAAATCAAAAATATATAAACGCATTATTACACAATTTACTTGTACTTATAGAGGTACCCACGTGCATGTGGCATCACCACCCCGGGAGGTTTCTTTGTTTTCGACATTGTCCAAGGTTCTCTCTGATATGAGTATCAGACATGTACCTGTGTAATGTGTATTATTGTGCAATGTAGGTACACGATGTCCCTAACACACTTACGCGTCAGTAAGACTCGGTGCTGACGTGTCTCGCCGTCGTTGTTGTGTGTTATTAGTTATTACTTATAATTGTATTCGGAGTAAATATTTGATGGTAAGAATAACTAATACCATATATATATATATCCATTTTAAAAGGATGATTTGCAAAAGGGGTAAGTAATATTTTAGTGCACACATCTATTTCGTCTGAAATAATTTGAGTAGGAGAGGTGGGAAGTATTTGCTGTTAGATATAAAAACCTAGATTGCGATTAAAATTAAATAAATAATGTAAAAATACTTGTTTGCATCCAGTAAATTAGGCACGGGGAATTTTAATTTCTATAGGTAGATACATGAGAGATATAAACTTCATACATAGTAGTACAGTACATACACTCATCTACCTCCGTGTCTACATAGCTCAAAATAGGTAATTGTTATTATTAGTTGATAATTTTAGGAACTAGTGCCCTCCCCCCAACTATGATCTATAGCAGAGCTTTCCAAAGTATGACCCGGCAAGCTTTTCGGACCTTAGGCTAATTTATGTATTGGAAATGTATTAGTTTTTATTGTTTTTAAATTTCATACCTCTGCATCTCTATCTAAATCATTTTGGCCAGTGAGCCAAAGTGTAGCATAGATTTGGCCCACTGTAAAAAAAAGTTGGAGAAACAACTATGCTTTTGGTCTAAAAGAAGTAATTATCAAATATAGACAACAAATTCATACCTATGAATCATTTCATAAATATTTAAATTCGTAAATTTTCAACACTCCTCCATCAATCATAAGATGAGTGGAAATTTTAATTGAATTTCAAACAAATAAATATTTAAAATAAAATCTTTGTAGGACAACAATAAATTCAGATTTTGTAGAATCTATGATCAACTTTTTGTTTTGCTTTGAAGTGTAAAGGTATGCAAGTTAATAAAAATAGTTGACTTAAGTTGAGTTAAGACAAACATTAAGCTTTAAGTTAGTATTTTACTATGAAATCTTTAAGTTATTATGGAGAAAACTATCAATTCCATTCGGTTAAAAAGGATTTTATTTTATTTTTCACCATCTAAGCTACTATATTTACCTATTTAATTTTCACGTCTTTCGGTTTTTTAAAAATAATAAGCAAATGCTCATATTATATGAGTTATTCTCATACATGGACGACGGGGGTTCGGTGGCTTAGGGTGACTTAGAACTTAGGTTAACTAGAACATTGAAATTTCTAATCGCATCGTATTACGTATTAAAGGTATTATATATTTTATTTTACGTAGAATATTTATTAAGACACAATGGTGTTTATTTTTTTTTTTATCTTGTATACAAAATTTCTACCAGAAGGAGTGCTTCAATTTCAACATAATATGTACTATATTATAGTACCTTAACTTTTAGAAAATTGGATCAAGATGGTACTTTAGAGAGGTCATTTTTCGATTTTCTCATTAGTTATTTAATGCCGCTGGAAATACAACCGATAAATTACGAAAAATTGCTAAAAATGGAATTTTAATATCTAACGCTTTGTTAACACCTTTGTTAGCAACGAACAAAAATTATAATATTATTATATTAATTCAACTTAAATGTTATAATAAATAATAACGGTATAAAAAATCCAGACCGACAAACCGTCTCCGCTCAGAATCGTTTTTCTTATACAATGATATTATATCATTGAATTCAAGTTTAATACAATCCATTTTACATTGACCCACTTGTAATCTTCTATTCTTCTGTACAGCAGAACGACATCCACTTACCAGCTTTATTTTTTCTCGGTGCTTTTGGAAACTACTAGAAATTTAAGCCCTCCCTATTGCATCATCTAGATTCACTTTCCCACCATACATTGTTTCGACTATTTATTGTGGATACAAACACAAAAAAAAACAACAAATTATTGTTAAGTAATTATTTATATATTATTTATGTAAAATTATAATTATAATATAAAAACTTATTTGCATTTAAATTTAGAGGGTGAAGATGAGGAGAGCCTCGCAATTATATTTTACTCAGGCTTCGTAAGTCCTAAGGACGGCCCTGTTTAGAATACAGTATTCTTCGAAGTTCGAACTGTCCGATACAGCTTAGATCATATATTTATTTTTCGCCTAAACAGTGTCTAATAAACTAAAATGTTTCATACAATAATACAATTGTTTTACTCATAACGTTTATCATTTTCTAAGCCCAACAATATAGTAGTCCCCTTCCACTAATTCGTTTTGTTTACGTATATACGTGCTTTACGTCGTTGGTCTAACCTTTATTTCCTCTCTTTTCCGAAATAATAAAAACAAATGTAAACGAACAAAAAACAAAACAAAAAACCATCTAACGATACACACCGAGTTTAGCAGCACACACTAATGAAATAAAACATAAAATATTGTGGTGCACGATAGAGAAAATCACCATATTAACCAGGATTTACGGCTGATGTAACAACATGGTGGTGTTTGGGTTCTTTTATCCGATACCAAAATAGTTGGTTCAATTTGAATTTATGAAATTCACCTGGTTTGAAATTTATTTTCGTTCTGACTGCTTTACAACAGGGTAGTAAAACTCACAAAGTATAAACAATGTATATACGTACAATAAATGGCTTTTGACCATTTTTAATAATATTGTAATAATGCATCTAGAGTGATTCAACACAAATAGAATTTATTGCATTGTTTTGTGAACTTACAATGACTTAATGACGTCCTACGCTCCGTCAGCACTGCACAGGTTAGAGTGTTAGACTCTTAGGCATTTTAACTTTGTGAACCGACAGTGCAGTTATAGTATATAATATATTGACAATAAAACCAAAATAATGTCCGTAAAACATAGAATAACTTTACTATTGAAATATAATCTAAAAATCAACCATACTAATATCTAACCTGACCCTAAGCACTAACTTAGCCATCTAACTTAGTTTTAAATCCAAAATCTTCTATATTGTCCAAGTTGGATCAGGAAATGGGGCCTAATTTCTTTTTTAGGAAAAAGAAATTTATTTTAAATTCACGGTTTTAAAAATAAATATATCACAATTTTATATATAATGTCCAAAACAGAGGCAACAGGCCACCTAGGTAGCTACAAAAAAAAGAGTCTGCAACTGGCTATTATTATTAGTTTAATCTCGTGATATTGTACCTACGACTTACAACATTTCGATAATTCTAGTTAAAACATTTTTCATAATATTAAACTATTTTTTAAAAACTTTCGTTAAGTTAACATGTTTTTATTTCAAGAAAATTTAAAATAACTTTGTTTTTTTTTTTAAATATTAAAAATCATATAAAAATAAACATATTAACATGATATATTAACGTAGTATTAATTTATTTGAATTATGAACATCACAAAATGAACACTTCAACAGTGCTAACATAATAATATATTAATATGATTTATCCTATTCGAATAAGAGCCTTGGGTCATAGGTATTTGATCGATCCAGTCAGTGTGGAATGTGCATCCGGTTGTGAACCGTCAAACTGCTATTAATACTGAACGACTTGTCACATACGTCGCATGCGTACAGTTTTTCACCAGTGTGTGTGCGACGATGTCTTGTCAATGTGCCACTTTTAGAGAACGTCTTGTCACATACATCGCACGTGTATGGTTTTTCACCAGTGTGGGTTCGTCGATGACTCGTTAATGTGCCAATTTTAGCAAAAAACTTGTCACATATATCGCAAGCGTACGGTTTTTCACCAGTATGTGTACGTCGATGTGTCGTCAAACCGCCACTTTCACTGAACGACTTGTCACATACGTCGCATGCGTACAGTTTTTCACCAGTGTGTGTGCGACGATGTCTTGTCAATGTGCCACTTTTAGAGAACGTCTTGTCACATACATCGCACGCGTATGGTTTTTCACCAGTGTGGGTTCGTCGATGACTCGTTAATGTGCCAATTTTAGCAAAAAACTTGTCACATATATCGCAAGCGTACGGTTTTTCACCAGTATGTGTACGTCGATGTGTCGTCAAACCGCCACTTTCACTGAACGACTTGTCACATACGTCGCATGCGTACGGTTTTTCACCAGTGTGGGTCCGTCGATGACTCGTTAATGTGCTACTTTCAGCAAAAAACTTGTCACATATATCGCAAGCGTACGGTTTTTCGCCAGTATGTATGCGTCGATGTCTCGTCAAATTCCCACTTTCACTGAAGGCCTTGTCACATACATCGCACGAATACGGTTTTTCGCCAGTGTGTGTACGTCGATGTGTCGTCAAATTGCTATTTTTACTGAACGACTTGTCACATACATCGCACTCGTACGGTTTTTTGCCAGTGTGTGTGCGTCGATGGAGCGTCAAATGGCTACTTTGGCTGAACGACTTTTCACATACATCACATGAGTAAAGATTCTTCTCCATTTCTCCGCTGGTGTATTGTTAATCTGTTTTTATTTGTAAATAATTTGTTTTTCATAAGATTATTTGGTTACTATGCTATTCAATTAATGATCGATTAGGATTAATTGTATTTGAAATATTTTAAAGCCAGTACATGTTGTAGTACTTTTAAAACTTTAAATATTTTATAATATTATGTTGATCTTAACTCAACAAATTTTATAATAATTACAGTATACATAATATATCTAGAGATATTCTTAAGAATCTGTTGTGAAACAAAAATAACACACCCCATGGCTGTGAAGGTGTAACCATTACCTTCAAGTAATCCGTTACAATTTTTGTATAAATTATATAATTTATATATAGATATAAACAAGTTAAAAATAAAATTGTATATTAGACTTAAGGAACTTATATGCTAATAGAGTTATTATATTTTTTTTGAAATGGGACTTTTTTGCCGCTAGAATAGAGTTTCAGACCACTGTGTGCCATCCATCATCAAAGATATACCACATAAAACACTGTCACATATGTTACTTACACAAAATCGGTTTTTGACAATTTGATTATTGACAAATTCCATTTTGGTTTTTGGTGTAACTCTAAAATATATTACTGTAGATAAATTGAATTAAAAATATTACTGAATGTTTATATTAGTGAAATATTTTTTCGTAGAATAGTCTGGTAATATATATAGATAATTATAATTATAATATATATTATATACCCTTATAAATGCTTATCTATGGCCTGATTGTTGTATAGATTCCTGCTCTAGTGCATTACCTTTGCAATACAATAGTATGTGTGGCTCATGCGGGAAGGCAATTTCAGTCTTGGGTGAAATGTGGCTCTTTTGTTACCGCAGGTGACTGAAAGAGCTCACTTCCACACAATAAACTATTTCTAGATAAAACGATAATTCAAAATTTACTTAATTGGGAATATTATAAATAATCATGTTAATACTTAAAGTTAACGCATATAAAAATGAGTTAATGTTAAGTTAAATTAATTTAAACTGGGAACTAGTAAAGTAAGTTGATAAGTTAAGAATAACGTGAACATTTAAAAAACAACAATTTAATTTTATAAACATTATATTGGTCAATAACTATTAATTAGCAATTAGTAATGACCTATTGATATTTATTATAAATGCAATAGGAACTTAGAAAGTTAATTATGCTGGTAAATTGATTCGTACAAGTAATATAATATAAGCATAATTTAAAATGCTAAGTTTTAAACGAGTATAATAAAAATAAATTGTTTGACTTGTTTTATGTTAATGTTTGATTTATGAATATACTATGTAATACATTGGACTAAGTTTCACCTTAGAGATCATAGCAAAAAACCTACACACAGCTATAACAGGTATTTAGTTTTTTTTATATATTTTGTGAAAATAGCAAGAGTCTTGCAAGAGTCTTGCGCAAGACCAAGACCAAGATCAAGATTTTGAAAGTCTTGGTCTTGGTCTTGTTTTGATCATCACTAAAACAACCTTAAAATGCAAAGTCATATTTTTCCCCATAATATGCAGTTCTTTAATAATTTCTACAATATTATTATATAACGTATGTAGACGAGCGTGACTAGTTAAAGTTTGGGAATAATGTAGGTACTTAAGTTATATGTATTTGGTATGATCAGTGGTGCAATTTTGGGGGAGCGCGGGTTATGGGAGCTTTTCCCTCCCTGAATAAGATTTAGCCCCCCAAAAAATATTTCTTATTAATTTAGATATAAGCCACCTATGGGTTATTTTAAATTAATAGTTTTGTTAGGTGGGCTTGTTATGGAACAAATCAATACAACACCAAAAATGGTCTTTCTCAAGACCACCAAATCGAAAAGTATGACAAACAAGTGCAACACAGATGACATAGGGAACACCCTCACAAAAGTATGTTTTAAACAATTATGCCTCAGCGTTATGACGGATGAAAATCACACCAACTAAAGAGAAACAACCAGACATCGGTGTGGTTTTATCCGTTAAACCAATAAAACGTCAAACAATCAGCGCCGGTATAGATAGCTCGGAGGGTATATATACCGTTGCACTTTCATTAGCAAATTAGTCCAGCAAAGGCCGTCCCATCAAAGCAAATTGAAAAATAGCAAATTAGTCCATTACAAACCTTCAACCTGTCAATAGCTAATACACAATACAAGCCAAGAGAGCACGAGACTCCGGACCAAATCCACGGTGACCAAGAAGACACAGCAAACAAGAGCTCAACTACGACGATCTTGCAAGCATTTGTTACCAGCCCAACAACCTAATTCGTCGAAATCAAGAAGTCTGAGTACTGCGACTGTGTTGCCAACCACGAGCACCACCGTCCACCAGTGACACCGAGACCACTACCGACATATTCAACAACTAACAACGACCTGACGCGCATTCAAGTTGCCTACTCGGCACTTTCACACGGCGCTACTCGTACATTTAGTACGAATTGAAAACGGTGCTTGCCAGGACCAACTGTACCGACAGTCGTCACAATCACAACAATACTGACACCAAAATCTACATCAATCACGGTTCGGAATCAACGTGAAATTCAAATCACTTAGCCGTTGACGTCTGGGAATCAAGTCCGTCGAACCGACAGCCAGCGGAAAGAAACCGATGCAGATTTGAACGACTAAACGTCCGACTACGACAACTGAAAACGCCCTTTTCAGGACCACCACCTAATCCAACACGGCACTTATTTATGTTGTCCTCTCCGAACCAGGTTCGCCGTCGGGGTACCGCTTAACTAAGCTAGTACCGACGACAGGCAGTTCCCTCTCCTTTATTTGAGTCCGGTATTCACCCGACTAATCTTAAGTGCCCCCGATTGTGTGGACTCACTTATTTAAGTCCAGACGACGCAAATCGATGCTTTACTAGCCCCAAGTTTTGTTAATATATATAAGTCATAGAAATAGACCATTCAGACGAACCATATCAGGCTGTAGCCCCCCAGAATTTCAACCCTAGTTGCACCTATGAGTATGATATTACCTACCTATTCATAATCACGGTAATTTCGTTTCTTGCTGGTATGCAGCACCTAATCCTTAAACAGCTAAAATTATTTGTTCACACATTCGCAATATCACAATCACTGGGCTATTCTAGTAGGCTGAAGCTGCACTTGTATTTTATCAAATGCATGTTAGCTATTGGATATGCTTATGGATCGATAGATACGAAAAATTGGTGATCCTTCTGACTAGTTAAAGCTAGGCTGGC
>NC_042493.1:81564119-81567285 GCF_005508785.2 Acyrthosiphon pisum
GAACGTCTTGTCACATACATCGCACGCGTACGGTTTTTCACCAGTGTGGGTCCGTCGATGACTCGTTAATGTGCCAATTTTAGCAAAAAACTTGTCACATATATCGCAAGCGTACGGTTTTTTCGCCAGTATGTATGCGTCGATGTCTCGTCAAATTCCCACTTTCACTGAAGGCCTTGTCACATACATCGCACGAATACGGTTTTTCGCCAGTGTGTGTACGTCGATGTGTCGTCAAATTGCTATTTTTACTGAACGACTTGTCACATACATCGCACTCGTACGGTTTTTTGCCAGTGTGTGTGCGTCGATGGAGCGTCAAATGGCTACTTTGGCTGAACGACTTTTCACATACATCACATGAGTAAAGATTCTTCTCCATTTCTCCGCTGGTGTATTGTTAATCTGTTTTTATTTGTAAATAATTTGTTTTTCATAAGATTATTTGGTTACTATGCTATTCAATTAATGATCGATTAGGATTAATTGTATTTGAAATATTTTAAAGCCAGTACATGTTGTAGTACTTTTAAAACTTTAAATATTTATAATATTATGTTGATCTTAACTCAACAAATTTTATAATAATTACAGTATACATAATATATCTAGAGATATTCTTAAGAATCTGTTGTGAAACAAAAATAACACACCCCATGGCTGTGAAGGTGTAACCATTACCTTCAAGTAATCCGTTACAATTTTTGTATAAATTATATAATTTATATATAGATATAAACAAGTTAAAAATAAAATTGTATATTAGACTTAAGGAACTTATATGCTAATAGAGTTATTATATTTTTTTTGAAATGGGACTTTTTTGCCGCTAGAATAGAGTTTCAGACCACTGTGTGCCATCCATCACCAGAGATATACCACACAAAACACTGTCACATATGTTGTTTACACAAAATCGGTTTTTGACAATTTGATTATTGACAAATTCCATTTTGGTTTTTGGTGTAACTCTAAAATATATAACTGTAGATAAATTGAATTAAAAACATTACTGAATGTTTATATTAGTGAAATATTTTTTCGTAGAATAGTCTGGTAATATATATAGATAATTATAATTATAATATATATTATGTACCCTTATAAATGCTTATCTATGGCCTGATTGTTGTATAGATTCCTGCTCTAGTGCATTACCTTTGCAATACAATAGTATGTGTGGCTCATGCGGGAAGGCAATTTCAGTCTTGGGTGAAATGTGGCTCTTTTGTTACCGCAGGTGACTGAAAGAGCTCACTTCCACACAATAAACTATTTCTAGATAAAACGATAATTCAAAATTTACTTAATTGGGAATATTATAAATAATCATGTTAATACTTAAAGTTAACGCATATAAAAATGAGTTAAGGTTAAGTTAAAGTAATTTAAACTGGGAACTAGTAAAGTAAGTTGATAAGTTAAGAATAACGTAAATTTTAACTTATTTACTCGTTAACACTCAGCCTTACCTGCAATACACTTCACCAAAACATTATACAATATTACACTAAACTTAAACTAAACAATAACGTGTTAATAAACCTTAGGAGTTAGAGTATTACGTGTTATGTGACTTTTATAATATAACGCACTTACCTACATCTAAATGTACCAACGTATTACTGTTGTTACAAGCAAATAATATGTTTTTTAAACAAATGTTTCTTTCTCGACTTGTCGCAATTCAAACAGTCCGTGGAAACACATTGTGTACGTCGGATTTACATTCGCTGTGTTTTTCCAGAAGATATTTACATCGAATTCGATCGCAATCAAGCGCACATGCATTTCGTAAGTTTAACACGATTGTGTTTTACCGTGTACTGACCTTACTACGAAATAAATCTATAGAAACAACCTAGTGATGATCAAAATTGGTCTTGGTCTTGCGGTCTCGCAAGACTCTTGCTGCAAGACCAAGACCAAGACTAAGACCAAGACCAAGATGGTACTGGTCTAGCAAGACCAAGACCAAGATTAGGCTTGCAAGAACAAGACCAAACCAATACCGAAGCTGCAAGACCAAGACCAAAACAAGACCATTACTGCAAGACTCTTGCAGTCTTGCAATTTTTTTCTCTCCGAAAGCACATTAGTGTACCTATCTAGATTCCATTAACTAATAATTTATAACGAAAATAATAAGAATTTATTTGTATTGTTATGAAATTTTATCAGTACCTATTCCTTTATTGAAAAAAAAGATTAAAAATATAATGAGAATTAATATTACAAAATAACATAGTTGTTTCATACTAATTAACAATTACTGAAAAATAATTTTATCTTCCCAAAATCTATATATTCACTGGTGAATAAAAGAAGAATAAAAGTTTAATATTATAAGTAATAAATATTATCATTATAACAAATATAATTATTATGCAATTTAATTTTGGAACAAACCATACAGTTTTTTTTTTTTTAAATATTATTATTTATTAAAGTGAACATTTAAAAAACCACAATTTAATTTTATAAACATTATATTGGTCAATAACTATTAATTAGCAATTAGTAATGACCTATTGATATTTATTATAAATGCAAAAGGAACTTAGAAAGTTAATTATGCTGGTAAATTGATTCGTACAAGTAATATAATATAAGCATAATTTAAAATGCAAAGTTTTAAACGAGTATAATAAAAATAAATTGTTTGATTTGTTTTATGTTAATGTTTGATTTATGAATATACTATGTAATACATTGGACTAAGTTTCATTTTAGAGATCATAGCAAAAAACCTACACACAGCTATAACAGGTATTTAGTTTTTTTTTTTTTTTTTTTTTTATATATTTTGTGAAAATAGCAAGAGTCTTGCAAGAGTCTTGCGCAAGACCAAGACCAAGACCAAGATTTTTAAAGTCTTGGTCTTGGTCTTGTTTTGATCATCACTAAAACAACCTTAAAATGCAAAGTCATATTTTTCCCCATAATATGCAGTTCATTAATAATTGCTACAATATTATTATATAACGTATGTAGACGAGCGTGACTAGTTAAAGTTTGGGAATAATGTAGGTACTTAAGTTATATGTAGTTGGTATGATCAGTGGTGCAATTTTGGGGGAGCGGGGGTTATGGGAGCTTTTCCCTCCCTGAATAAGATTTAGCCCCCCAAAAAATATTTCTTATTGATTTAGATATAAGCCACCTA
>NC_042493.1:81567335-81568861 GCF_005508785.2 Acyrthosiphon pisum
GTATAATTGAATTGTTAATGAAAAAATAAAAATATGTTGAAGTTTAATTTTAATGAATCATAAATTAGTAATAAAATAAAACAACCATTAAAAAATATATATATTATATAATATGTGCATTGTGAGTTTATAACCATATTAATTGGAATGCTATATAACATTATGATATACAATAATTATTATTTATATATGATAAAACATCTTTTAATCAAATTTAATTTTAATTTTAACAACAACACATGAGTAACTATGCATTTAATTCAGGGACTGGAACCTTTTGAATTTATTGGTATCGGTTCTCCAAAAATAAAATAACGATTCCGGTTCGGTTCTGGTTCTTTTATGAAAAAAAATAAAGGTACCGGTTCCAAATAATTTAGGTTCCGGTTCCAGATAATTTCGGTACCAAAAAGTATAATAATTTCAAATAGTCATCCAGAATGTGAGTATAATTGAGGTTAGGTTAGGTTAATTGAGGTATGAGAAATATTAGAAAACGCATAATATAGCATAGATACATAGGTTATATACAAAACCATAATACCTTTAAATATGATAAATAAAATTATTTTATTTTTGAACCCTAAAGTACCTTTTTAATTTAAAAATTCCGGTTCGGTTCCGGTACTTTATTATATTAAATAAAGGTTTCGGTTCCGGTTCCGGTTCCAGAACTGGTTCTTTTAGGTTCGGTACCAGTCCCTGATTTAATTATTTAAATTATTCAATTAAATATATTATAAATATAGAATACTAACAACCGCAGGCTTTAGGCTGAACTTTTAAAGTCAAAATTCCCGTCAGTGGTAGTATTTAACATATTTTATAGACATTACAATTTTTTTTGAATATTATTGGTAAATTATTTAGTACCTAGTATTAACTTGGGTTTGCTATTATAAATGTTCACAAATTTTACAATTATATTGAATTTTGTTAGAACTCTTACATAATATTGTAAAAAATAATATACAGCTATGCTTTCAAATGCCATTACAGAAAAATGGAAGATGGTATGAGACTTTTAGATATGTATAAATATAAAATACTAAGTTTATACGTGACTAAAATTCGAAGTTAATTAGATCACAGTAGTTACATATTTCGTTATCTACAGACGATGTAGAATACCGGGCAATTTTAATCTCGAATACAAACAAACTTTTGTTCAATATTTTCTATGTATTAAATGTATTATTGTCTGTTTCCCAGTATCACCAAAGTATATATTATTTAAGTTAAAAAATATCCTATAAATTGTTAAATCATTTGTAACGATTAATAATCTCCTATTTTCAACATTTGGACACCACCACAAACTTTCACCAAACTCCCCAATTTTCCCTTAGTGATATTAGTGTCGCAGTTTTCTAATACCCTCAACTGTTTTTAACCCCGGTGGTAAAATTACCCTAAAATAACTCTACCGGAAGTAAAATTAACCTAGTATATTTTTAGCGGAGGTAAAATAAACCTAGGATATTTATGTGGGGTGGTGACACGGCACATTGTCGAGTAAGTCTGCA
>NC_042493.1:81568961-81572571 GCF_005508785.2 Acyrthosiphon pisum
AACAATTTTCAAAAAAAATATCAATAATTAATATACTTAGAGTTATATAAGCTGGCAGACAGTCTTCACTCAAAGAAGTGCATCGTATTTAATGATTTATTATCTAATTCAAATTTAACACAACATTAGAGTTAAAAATTAAAAGTCTAGGTACACACAAAATGTACTGTAAAGCAGACAGTTTAACTGATCCTCACTTTTTTTTAGATTCTATGCGGAGTGATGAATGTATTGACTTTACAATTATGTGAGTTTTGTTTTCTGTGTACACGATAAGTAGTCGAAAAAAAGCTTCAATTTTTTCTGGTGGAAAAGTGAATATAGTCGATGCATGTATATGTCAGAATTTAAAAATTCTAAAATTCCCAGTTATTTATGGGCATATCATTATATATACTATAGACAATTTTCAATTATAATTAGATTTTTTTAATTAAGTGACGATAAAAATTTTTGCAGTGTAAAAAAACTTGAAAATATAATACAAGGTTTCTCGTAAGTCGTAAGTTTTTGTTAGTGGAAAGTAAAAAAAAAAATTGAGCATAAGTCCACAATTTTTTTTATGAGCGTCCGAAGTTTAAATTTTAACAAAATTTGTAAAAATAACGAAAATTTGTATTTAAATTTTGCACTGCTTCAAATTCCATAAGTAATGAAGAATTAGACATAAACTATAGATTTTTTTAACGCATTATTTTTATCAGATTCGTTATAAGTAGTTTAGTAGACAAGACAATAACTTTAATTAATATGTTATGTAACTATATCATAATAGGCTACCTATAATTATAAATAATTTAAAAGCTTTTAGCTTTATAAAGCATTAGTATAACTACACATTATTATTGTTGTTATAATTAATTGTTTTTGTTCCAGTTAATATAAAAAAATCTATTATAACGAAGAGTCATATAATTAATTAGTTAAATAACTTTAGAAACTATACATTATGATATTATGAGTTAAGTAGGTTGGTACTACATATACATATGAATCCGTTTTAATGATACTATATTTGTGATTAATTAATATAATATTATTATGATATAGGTATGAGTAAAATAATAATACAATTTATTTAATACTTAGTAAACAAAACCTTTCATCCTATAATGTTATTTGTTTGGTTTAATTATTATATAGTATTTGTAACTGCCTTACCTACATAATACATAATGTGCAGGAGATAACGCTAAAATTGATATTTTCATCCTAATATGGTGGAAAGTGATTCAGAAAATGTATAATAATATATAACACTTCTTAATAATTTTCTTTTTTCATGTTATATATATTTTTTTTATTTATAAAATAGAAGCAAACCAAAACGTGAAAATCATTAATATACTTAATTTATCATAATACCTACTCTAGGACTCATATTCAAGTAGGTACCATGTTCATCATGGATGAATCAAGTTGTCAAGCTATTTTTGGAATAAAATTGCATTATTTATATCTAAAAAGTTATTATTTATTGTTTATATTATAATTATTAGATTCTTACTCATTGTAATAGCTGATTTTGTATTTGTATCTTGATCAAAAAGCATGAACATTTAAAACAAAGTTCATCATAATAGATTCTTACAAAGTTCAAAAATACCGAAAATACATAGCTGGTAGTTGATGTTAATTTTTTTAAGAATGATTATATAATTTGGTTTTGGTATGTATCAAATTGTTCATTTAAATATTATTATTATTTAATTTATTACTAACTATTAGAGCTGAATCGATAACTGTGAAAAACAAGAATTCGTATTAAAGCTAAAAAATGTCCGTTTGCCATTTTTTCTTCTTTATTTCTGAAACAGTTTTATACAAAAATAACAACGCACATCGGGTATTTTCGATTCGTTGGATTGTTGCGGTGACTAATGACGCCACGTCGTGTGTAACCTATATTAAAGAAGTCTTAAACGGCGTAATTGGACGTTGAAGTCGATCTGAACGCACGTGAAAAATATGTTTTTAAACAGGACCACTTTCCTGGACCCGGGGCCGAAGGGGACGCACACGCCGTTTGCATAATAAATAATAATATTATAATAAGCGTATAACATCGTATAATAATATATAAATATATACTATACAGGGTGATTTTTCAGCATGCTCACCCCATGTTTGTGTTTGAATAATTATATTCAAATTCTGATTTTTGGAATTTTTAATATTAACAAATATTGGTTTTTCAAACAATAACATACATGTTTTAATGCAAATTGTGAATAAGATATTTTTTCTGAAATTGTTGTACTGTAATCGAAATAAGAACGAACATTTTCTGAGTTAGTCAACTAATATTATTAAGGATATTATAATAGTCCATTAAAAGGATATTATCGACTTTTGATTTAAAAATTATTTGGTGCAATATTAAACCATATTCATTTTGTAATATTTAAAAATGTTCTTAGTATACTTTACTAAGAATTAACTATTAACAAGTATTTTATGTTTCGTACTTAAATATAACTACCAAACTCTTATCCATTTACAATGTGTTTAATACAGACTATTATCCTTATACTGTTCAAAGTGAATGACTCTGAAATTTGGTTTAAATTTCAATTACAATAAATCACCTTTTATAGAAAATTCAACTGATTATCTGGTTAACAAATATTATTAAAACGTGTGAGTAATCATTTGAAAAATTAATTTTAGTACCGTCACAAGATACTTGAATATTGTGAAAAATCTAAGGATTAAAAAATATTGTCTTTAACTATCTACAGTCAAACATTCCTAAAATCAAAATTTGCGTAATTTAAACATAAAAATAGGGTGAGACTGAGAGGTGACCATCCTTGGTGAATCACCCTGTATATAGTGCTATTATAGTGTGGTCAGTGTGCCGATCGTCATGTATACCAGCCGTATTTTGGTGGTCTTACGTGTTTCCTAATTATATTATCCATAACAGTTGCAGCAAACTCTGAAGCTTTAAAGAAACTCGCCCGAGGCAGTGACGCTGGTTGATGCCGCTCTACGCGTCAAGTGTTGTTATTATAATAATATTATATTAGGAATTTCTAGTTAAAATGTAATGGTACAAATAAAATGAAAATAAATCGCACGGATAAAATAACGTTAGTATACCTAATAGCGATAATGTAAAATAATAATAAAATATACATGATATTATGACATAAATGTGCATCGTGTATGTGTGTGTATGTTTATGATACAATAATATACTTACCATAAACAGTAAATACACCTGAGCATAATAATATTATGTCCAGCCTACATATGCATTGGACGGGTGTACTAAAAGTTAACAAATAAAATATTAAAGAATGTTTTGGGTACGTGATAAAATATTTGCGGGAGTTACTGGTCACGAACATTTTAAAACAACAGCATCTTTATCGTATCATTCATAACATACGGTTCAATAAGTTGTGGGAAGGGAGGTTGTCATTTGATAATACGTTCTCAAAAACCTTCATAAAAGCTCATCATTACAAACAAGTCAGAATACTGTAGTTCGAAATTCGAATAACTCTAAAAAAAAGAAATCTATAGATAAGAACTCAATAAAAAAAAAATAATATACAGAATAACATTTTTTAAATGTCAACAATAATCCATCTAATATATA
>NC_042493.1:81572621-81573791 GCF_005508785.2 Acyrthosiphon pisum
TCTGATTTAAGACGGATTAAAGCTTTAGTTAAAATGTATGATGAGTATAAAATTGACAAAAATAGTATGGTGTATTTATCTAAAATTGGCTCTATTTACTAAGGAAAACGTTTATTTTAATTTTTTTTTTTGATAGCGTTTATGTGATAAAACGTACAACTTATTTTATTTTATATTATCTTATAATTATTATTAGTATTATTGTATTGTCATCGATGTTTTTTAGAACGTGTAATTTTTTTTTTTTAATACTACCCTTACTTGATGTGATCGTAGTTAAAAATTATATAATGTTCAATTTGCATAGCTAAGGATTGAAAATTTAAAATTAGGTACATGGTGAACTTTTTGTATATTTATAAATTTGGCAACGTTGCATACGCAATCGTGTCGTTTTACGAGTTTCCATTGTTATACAGCAAACATACGCAATCGTGTTCCCAAAAAGGTAAATCGTACGCAATCGGGTTCTACCCATTACTCGATGGCCGGGTACTCGATATCATATTTAAGACTCGGCTCTTACTCGGTACTCGGCGTAATACCTACATTTTTACCCGGCCACTTCTCGGTACCCGGCGAAATACTATATTTTTACTCGAGTCATATCCAATGGCAAAAACTGATAATCTATTTATAAATATATGCATACCTATAATTAATATAACGGAAAAATCTAAAACTTTAGGGTAATGAATTATAATTTTTTTTAGTACATATTGGAATAACTGAACCGATTTACAATAACCAGTTGATTATAAACAAATCATGTTTTTCTTCTACGAATTACAAAAATAAATCTCGTGTTTACTGTTTAAAGACTTAAATTATATTATTAATAATTTCTTAATCAGTAATTATTGTTAGTTGATACTTTAATACTAGTTTAAGTAGTGTTAAAATTTTTACTCGGCCAATACTCGATACCCGGTTAGTACCATACATTTTACTCGGCCAATATTTGAGAAAATACTTATATTATTTTGCAATAATCATCATTTTCACCGTCGCTTTTCATTCCGAAAATTTAAAATGTGTTTTAACTAGTTATTTTCTGTTAAGTATGTAGAGTAAGTACGTATACTTTGCAGTATGGTCCTGCTGGTAATATGGTTAATTGTCGGTAATCATAAATTAATCTAGAAAGAAAAATGTCTTATTTTAACGGAA
>NC_042493.1:81573841-81576518 GCF_005508785.2 Acyrthosiphon pisum
GCGCTGCATTGGGCAGTGTGTGTAATGTGTTGAAACAGTGAGTGTGATGATCGTGCCTATTATGATTATAATAAAGAGTGTTCCTATATTAATTATTCAAACCCAACTTCATTTCATTGGTATCACTTTGGTTGATACTCGTGTTATCGTGTTATCGGGCGTGTTATCGCCGTTATCGTCACTCAAGTGGTTTATTGCCACGTATCAATACCACCGTTTGTTGTTGTTGTTTTTTGATGTGTTTATAATTACGGGTATCCTGCATAATACCTAGGAAGACAACCAAATGAAAGTCAATTAATCGGCCACCAAGCATCGATAGTGTCCGCGTCGCGACTGAAACTACGAGTAGTGAGGTATCAAGTTTGGAGATGTGCAAGAAGCGTTGCAGTCATTCAATTGTGACAATAATTGTTCGGTGGTAAAATGGATCAACAATTTTGAAGAAATGGCCCTCAATCAGTTACCATCACCCATGTTGATAAACATTAACGCTAATGTTGGCGAGTTGGATATCGACATGAGAGGGCTCCGAAGCCCTACTGGCTGTCATCAGAATGAAAGTCGGCGTGAACAGCCTCTGGGTTGTAAATTTGAAGTAGCGGCGTGGCTAAGAGCATTGCTTTAACTGGCTTACCGCTGACTCTTGTTTCTGTCCCATATGAAACGGTAAACCTTTCTTCAATAAATCACTCAGTGGTTACGCAATCTGTGAATATCCACGGATGAAACTACGGAAACACCTAGTTAAGCCTAGGAAACTCTGCACTGTCTTCACTGTTCGAGGCAGGAGAAACTTCTGCACTGCAATGGTTTTCGCTTCCGATAGACTGACCTCATTGAATCGGATATGATAGTCCAAGTATTCTATTGAATCTTGCAGAAACTAACACTTTGACCAATTAAGATCTAAACTGTTCTCAGCCGCCACTAGTAGCACAGTTTTTAATCGCAACAAGCCTTCATCGATATTTGCCGCCACCACAATCATGTAGGCCAATAAGTAACCTGACTGAATGTGGTTACGGAAAATAAAATTAAAATATCTCTGAAAGACAGGTGATGATATGCATAGTCCAAATGGTGTGCGTAGGAACTCATACCGGCCGGTAGATATAACAAAGGACGTATATTTGACACTAGCTTCACCCACCAGTACATGAAAAAATCCATTAGGCAAATCTAGGGTTGAAAAGACTTCTGCACCCTACGACGGTCGATTTGGTCATCGATCAGTGGTAGAGGATAATAATCTCGTAAAATTATTATGTTTTACTCACGATAATCAATACAGAGTCGGAGCGTGTCATTCTTTTTTTTCACTAATACTACTGGACTGGCATACTCTGAGCAACTAGAGCGAATGATACCCTCAGACCCTCTTGGATCTGCTTGTCCACTGCAATCTTTTCTAGCGGCGCCAATCTCCTGAACCTCTGGAATACTGGATCTCATCGTTCGACACAATGATGCAACGCATATTGGTATCATAATAATATATAATAACTAGTTATTATACTTTATAATTCTCGAACAATAATTATCTTAATTATATATCTATATATATCTTAATAATTAAGAAGACGCCACATACCTACACCCGCATGTGTTGTCTCCGTCTTACAAGTGCATTACATATTTTACGCTCAGCAGAACACGTGTAGCTCTATTAGTTTAAAAATTAGAGTGAATTGACCTCTTATAAAATCTAATGGTAAGATTATTATCTAGACAACCTCGTCGGCTTTTTATTATATTTTAATTTTAAAGCGAGTTATTTTAAAATTGTAAATTATTTGAACATCTTAAAATACTCCTATGACGCGGGTGTGACGCGGGTCTTCGTAAATCGTAAAAGGTGAAATACTAGATGGCGAGCGTCTATTTAGCTCGAACAAATGTATTTTTTATATGAATAATTTGTTGTGATTATGACATAATATGTGATATATAAACTGACGAGTGTAATCACTCTTCCGAGCTTTCAGTCATGTACTGAACCTATTACATGTCTTAGCTATTGTTTTACTATTATAGTTTATTTCTGTATAAATAATATATCGTGTTTTTACAATAATTTACAATAATCTTAAGATTCGTATATAATTGTACTACTTTCATACACCAAGTCATATTATGTTACCTATAATTTATGGTAAGTACAGGCAAGTACCCAAACAAATATTAATATTAGGACTCAGCCATTACCTAATGTTTATACTTTATAGTATATGCATATTTTTTTTATTAATTTAAACATGACTTATAATTTTTGTTGGTAAAACAGAACAATGTAGATATTAAAATGGTCTGATTACTAAAGGTATACTATTTGTATACCTCCGTAAATACTCTCCGTCTTACATGTTTTATAAACGAGATCCAACTTTCCCAATTGACGTTGAAGTCACCAATAGTAATAATTATGAATTTCTTAAAGATCAAGAATTCTGTTATTATCTCGATGAAGTTACTTTTTCAAAAACTGTTTAAACGATGTTAGACTTATGAAGTAAATAAACTAGTCTTATGCAATATTATATAACTAATTGACTATATGAGTATAATCTACAAAATATGTATTTAGTAAAAAGCAAAACTCTTAATTTTGTATTTTAATTCTTTATAGTGATCATTCATTTTTACATAATTTGAGGTTATAATCGGACAAAATTTT
>NC_042493.1:81576568-81643127 GCF_005508785.2 Acyrthosiphon pisum
TTTTTTTTAAGTTTCATCGTTCATATTAGCTTCAATAGGCAACTATACCCTAGGATATTTATACGCAATACAACACAATATTTTTACCGCAGAGGTAACTATATCCTAGGATTTGTATACACCCATATTCACCCGGGGGTAAATAATATATATTAGTAAATATTCACCCGGAGGTATACTAATCATAACTAGTCTATTTTTACCTTGTTGGTAATTATACTATCCTAGCATATATTTTATACCCACATAAAATTACATTTTTACTGGGGGTAAAAATATCCTAGTATATATTTAGCCCCAGTAGGTAACTATAACCTAGGATATATCTACCGGGGGAGGTAAAAATGATTGAGGGTAATAGGATCCTATGACACCGGTACAATTTTAAGGCAATTATCCTAGGTTAATTTTACCCCCTGATAAAAAAAAACTAGGTTAATTTGTATTACCTCTTTGGTAAAATTGTTCGTCAAGAGGGCAAAAATAAATATAATTAACGATCTGTTTAAAATATACTAGGATATATTTGCCTCCTGGGTAAATTTATACAGTAGGTTATTTTTATCCACCCAGTAAAAATATGTTTTTAAGGGGGGTTTAAAATATATACTATCTACAGTGGTCTTCAACCTTTTTGGACTAACGACCCACTTTTTAGGCCTACATTTTTCGCGACCCACGTAAGCTTTGTAGAAAAACAAAAAAAAAGCTAAAATTACGTAATGTGCTTTGTAGTAGTACTATTATAATTAAATAAATAAAAATTACATTTTAGTAGGCAGAATATTTAATTATTATTAATTGAAAATGTATAGAATTCACACGAAAAAATATATTAAAATAAAAATACGACACAAAAAATGTAATGTGATGTTTGTCCTTGAGTGTCTTTACATAATAAATTCCACCTGCTACGTAGAATCATACCAGTATATGACAAATATATTGTGATTTGATATCCATTATATTATTATTATATTATATTATAGAATATAGATTATATAAACTGTATTTTTATTTGTTTCATCTATTAAACTTATTTTTTATTTTAAAAAGAATTCTAGGTAAAGACGTATCGTGACCCAATTTTAAAGCTTACGCGACCCACCGGTTGAGGACACAGCATATAATTTATTATATTCTAAAGATGCATTTAATTATTGTTTATAACAATTTAGAGGGTATTACCAAAGTAAAATTTAAAATGGTTATTGGAATATGTTGTTGGTAATCTTATTGGATAGACGTCGGTATGGGTAATTATTTATTATTATATTAAGATTATTTAAATTTTCCATCACCTATATATATTTTTACATGATTTACTAGAATTATACATACTTAGAACTGCAATGTTTATCCTCTTTCCTATACTTTTATTTGCATTTATTTGTTTTGAAAAAATGCATAAGTGCATTTGTCAATTTTTTTTGCAAAAATTATCGTTACTTTATTGTTTAAAAATATGCATGATATAATAAAATTTAATAAACTAAATTATCGTTGTTTAAAAATATTTTGAATATAATACAATTACAATTAATAATTTATCAATTACCTACCCTTTATTTTTTTTGTTTTCTCCATCAATATTATATAATTATATCTGTGATAATAAATTTATTTATTTGTATTCGTGGTTCAAATTGCACGGAAAATACGTGCATTACCTACATGGTAATTATTCCACATTGTCCGTAACATATACACTGATAACTCAGAATTTGATTTATTTAGTCGTTAAAAATGACACAGCGTTGTTGATACATCCTAAAATTAAAATGAATTACGTAAGACATAGGCCTCAATATATGTTTTGTAGTTAGTACCGAATGTCTTATACTCTTACCGATCAACTATTAAACATCCGGTTCAAGATTCTTAATAACTAGTTCAATTATTTATTATTGGAATGATTTACGATTTACAATTTACATGATTTATTGATTTATATTCATTTGGGTATGAATACCGTTAGTCTATTGTACTATAATATTTTTAAAGTATAATATTTACTGTAATACATTATTGAAATATAATTTTAACTTAAAATATTATAAAGTACCTACCTATTTTAAGTAAAAAAAATGACATCAAAATGTACGTTTCAATTTATTGTTTCCTTGTGAACCCAAACCCTATTCCACAAATCAGCGTTTTAAATTCTTATATAAACAAAAAAACAAAATAATTTATTCAGTTAATATTTATTTTATGCATACAATTTTTCTGAAAATTATTTTGAATCTACTTATGACATTATAAATATAGGCTGTCTTCACAAAAACTAAAAAACCACAATGATAAAAATCAACGATAAAAAATTATATATTTTCATTATATTAATGTAGTGCGTTAGGTAAGAATTATTATACTATAGATACCTACTTCAAACTTATCACTTATATACAACATGTTTTTAGATGCCTACAAAAATTTACTTGAAAAATTAATATGTCCAGACAAATGGATCATTGTGTGTATTATTCTATAATACAAGCACACAAATATATATGCGTGTCTGTGTGCATTGTGATGACACACCCCAAAACCACTTTTTGGTGTAGCTAACCGAGACAAAAATTAACATAGAAATTCATTAAAAACACTGTATTATCGTGACATCGGCGGCCGGTGCGTCGGCCGATTAATATAAACAGAGGCTGAAAAAATACACTACAATAATAATATAACAGTATAATATTGCGTTATACGCACGTGTATCATAATTTAATTTAATATATATAAACATAATATTTGTTTATACGTACTCTGTAGCGGGAGCCAGGAGTATTATTGTGTATGTATTATGTATAAAAATATGACTGTGACGAGAGGCGCGAGAAATCGTGTCGTATTTGTTTTAACCGCTCACGGGGGAATTGTTTCGGTTTTGTACAGTGTGATGATATAAAAAAAAAAAACTAATAAAAACAACTTTTGGATGGAAAACAAAATTTAAAACCGTTCGTATTAATTTGTGTGCGTGATATACTTACCAACAAAGCTAGACAAATATTTTACCATTTTTTTTGTCTTGTATGTAGTTAGTTCAAAATACTTTAATATTGGTTTTACTTTTATTTTTAAGAGGAAGACGTGTTCAACCAACATTTTTATCTCCACGTTCCAGAGCAGAATATTTCAATCAACACTTTGATTCATACATATTAAATACTTAAAAAATAGGATAGAATATTACTTGGTCTTTTTTTAGTTTTGGTGAGGAAAGCAAAGTATAGACGCATATGTATTTTTCACTTCTTCATTCATTAAATGCATTGCTGCAAATAATTTATTTCAGAGTAAATATATCGATGACGTATCTAAGGGTAAAGTAAGTAGGATGGATAGTGTAATAATATTGCTTACCTCGAGTAGACCTAACTTTTTAAGTTTTTTTTTATTTAATACAAATTTTACAAGATTATCATTTACTAGTAAACACGGATCTGCGTTGCAATTGCTAGGTTTTTGTGATTATGCGAACATTATAATATTATTAGGTAGGAAATCTCCTATCTTCTTCCCCGGGGTCTAATCTATCTCTGTACCGAACGTTATCACAATCGTATGAATGGTTTAGGAATGCGTAAAGGACACAGTCAGTGACAAACATTTTTTGTCATTTATATTTATAGATTATTATAATATAGTATATAAAGGTAAATACCTGTATAAAAACATTTAAAAAAAAACAAGGTTCTACTCCTGAGGGGATGGAGTGATATATTAATCGCCAATCCCCCCCCCCCCATAATATACATAACAGTTGTTATGTTTGTACAATATAATGTATGTTATCAGTTATGATCTAGTTAATCTATATAGGCTTTTGACAAAATGAAATGGTTGATAACATTGTTAAACAAAATAGCTTGAGCATAGTCGGTATTAAAATCTTATAATTTTAGAATCGTTATTGTGTTTTTGTTCGTTTTAATTGTGTGCTTTAAGTTTCATATTATCACGTGCGGATGTTCAGTGACATTTTATATTATGTTGTGGGTAATTGATCTGAAAATGAGGACGAAATTTGTAGGTATTTGTCAAACTTCAAGTCCTTCACGATTCAATTGCAGTTTCGATGAATTCCATAGGTACTATAATTCTGTAATAACCCTGCTTCAGATGTGTTGAATATTGTAATTTGGAACACGTCATAATATTTGACGGAATAACAAAGATCAACATTACTTTACCGCACCCTCCTATACTATCGTAAAACCACGCTACCGTCATACCGTATACTACCAATTAGGCAATTTGTTCAATTTAACTAAATTATCAAATTCTTAATCCATTTACAAATTTAATAACCAACGAGGTAATGAGTAATGACACACACAAAACTAAATTCCATCGTCAATGCCCTGCTTTATGCGTAAAATATTATGTCTGCATCACATGCTTGCAGTAAGATGGTTGTTTTTCAATTAACATGGGGATAAGTATAATTTTATCACGCCATAAATCAAACATTTTTCATAATGTTGATAACCAAGCAACAACGGTTAAAGATAAAGTAACTAATAATTAAAGACAACGGTGCAACTTACTGCTTGAATACATTTTGAACCACATAAACTAGGTATAGGTGCCCACAGAAAAAAAGTTTTAATGGCTTAACAATCAATTTATATTGATAGTTACAAACATTTTTCACCGTTCTTGGAAATATTGTTATTAACTCAGTAGTCACTCGTACACACAATTTAACACAACTATAGTTATATAATATATTCTATTTTAGACTCTGAGAGGAGCGATTATTGTATTGATTTTACAATGTTTTTTTTTTTTTATTTATTTTTTTTTTTGTTATTATCATTATCGTCTGAGGCAGTAGTACTGCTTCGATTTTCTTCAACAGAATCTCGTTCAATGAGAAATTGAATCTAGATGCTGCTTTCAGGAGATAAAAATATTCAATAGTTAACAAAAATAAAGGAAAACGGTAATTTTTACGCAAAATCGATTTTGGTTTTTAGTGTAATTCTAATTCTAAAACAAATTATCGTAAAATGTAGATACAAAAAATTTTGACTAAATGTTTATATTAGAATTTTCTAAACACCATAACATTTTAAAAATATTTTGACTTGTTTTGAACTGTTTACGGTCATATTCAATTTTAAATTTTTTTAGTTTTTTTTTATTTGTCAATAAAATTGAATTTTTTGGGTCAAAAAGCGTGAAAATTGTATACAAAGCTCCTAATATATTGTTACAATGACAGTTGAAAAATATGTAAAATACATAGTCACATTTTTTTTAATAAGCATTTAAAGATCGAATTTTGACAGAATGTATCAAATTTAAAATTTAATAATTATTTTGTACCTAGTTAAAAACGTATAAAATGTTCCACTTTTATAGCTAAGAATAGAAAATAATAATTTTACAGATTATATTTTTAATGACTTTTGTGGGATTATAATAATATTAACCTTATTATTTACTCTAATATTAATATTAAGCTTATACAAATATTATTTATTTCCGAAATAAAAAATATGAGTATAGATATAGTTTATTATGAAGTAAAATCGCAGTTTACAAACCATAAAGCTTAAATTTATGATTCAAATAGATATGACTTTAAAAAAAATGTTTGTAATAAAAATTAATGTCAATTGTCAATATAAGAACGACCTAATTATTACAGTCTAAAATAAAAAAAGTTTGTAAAATATGTATATAGTAAGTATAATATAATTAGATTAACGTATAAGACTATAATAATAGTACCTATATTGCAACATTTTAGAATCATTTAACACTGTAATTTCGGTATTATAAATAAAATTGCAAATTATAATATACAAGTAGAAATTATAGGCATGAGTAGATCCTTCCTATAATGCTACGAAAAATTAATACGCTGTGCAGGCTTGCAACTTTTGTGCTTATGGTTTGTCAACCAACTGTGCAACTAAGCAGGGCTTTGTAATAAGAATGCAAGCACATACACACAATGGAAATTACGAAAGTTAGGTCAAAGTGTCGCACGCGTTGCACCATTTCGAGTGATGACTGATGATAATAATAACAATGATACGAACCAAGAGGTATGTTAAGGTCTGTGTTCGGAAAAAATATTTTTCAATTTCAAAAGTGCTTGAATTGAAAAAAGTTACGTCCTAAGTGCTTTTCCGTTACAAATACGTAACGACGTACACAAACTATTTACGCACATTAGTTGTGCCCACCGCCCTCTAAACGTTGATAATATTTAATATGTGTGAGTAGCAGCAATGGATACGATTGGAGCATGCCCACTCGTCCCCACCCACATGTCGTATATTGTTTTTTTACATTATTTTTTCATTTTCCATAAGACTTGCTCCCGAAATCGTTAAGATAAAATCGAAACCAGAATGAATACGCATTTAGCGAGGCGATGTAAAAATGTGTAACACGATATGTATATCATAAAACAAAAAACAACAACACCGTTCGTCTTCGATGCATAACTACACAAAACGTGAATATAATAGACGATTAGATTTTATTGTTATTTTTTCTAGACATTTTGTCTAATTATTACGAAACTCATCAAATGTTCCAGACGTCACGTTGCACGTAGGCGTGATTGCCATAATTTGACTCTCCCGTTTTACCTCGTGAGATTTTCTCCCTCCATAGACTGTAATAATATGTCTATATTGTATCTATCAGAAGAGACGTAGTTAGGGTCCGTATTGCAATAGTCGATATCCGGTTAAACCGCGGAATTCGGCCCGTAAAATCAGTGGGTTAAGCGTAATCGAAGTGTAATCGACTATTGTAAATTGTAATAAGGGCCCTATAAGGAGTATAATGGTCGTATGGACATTGGACTTGAGTGGCTAGACTTTTTCCAAAAAAAAATATTCGATGACAATATTACCTACGTGAATTCGATTTCCCTTCAACTCGCGTTACAGATATATATTAATAAAATATATTACTAATGATAATACTTAAAAGTTGTACAGCCGTTGCTCGTTGCACTGGTCCATAAATCGTGAGCAATAATTTGTACATTATTGTACAGTTGTATAACGCATAAGTTACAGTTTATATAGGTTAAAAGTAAATAACGACGTGCATATAGTACAAAAAGGGGTCCGGTAATTTATCTCACGGTATAAGTAGTTTTTAACTTCAAAATAATTAATCTATTTTACATTTTGTTTTTACTTCCAGCGAAAACAAAATTATATGTATCTCGATGGGAACAAATTTCGTGAAATTTTTAAACCCTTTATAATAGTATATAGGTACTATATAGCCACTTGGTAGGTAGATATATTATATTATGGAATAAACAACAAATTATAGTGTTATTACACGCAATTCGCTTTGAACTATTCACTTAACGGGGGAGTTATTCTTTTTTTTTTTTTTTTGGTTTTTTTGTTTTGCGGTCATTTTTATTACCTACTTTCCGCTTTTCGTTGTTATATACTTTGGTGAAAACAGTAGGCAGACGTACGTATTGTATACCGCATCATAGCTACTGCGCATTATAGAGAACCGCTTTGTACTTGCTGCAGTTTATTAACTTACCATAATATTATGTTTTACACGAGAGATACAACATCCGAAACGGCGCTTGGGTTACGTGTATAATATTTAGGTAGGTACTTGTCCGGTGAACGGACCAAGGTGAGATGATGACTTAGGTCACGCGTGTCGTCAGCAACCACGGCGGTCAAATGCACATCAAAGTAGGTACTTAATTACCACACTTAGGGCACGGTTTAAAGAACAGAGGCCAGCTGCTGTGCACTGAATCCACTTAGAGCCATTTCATTGCTGACTACCAAACACGATGTTAGTTTAATCCGTAAATCTCGACGATAATTAATTATTAATAGTAAATTACAATACGCATTTCTTTCTTGATCTTTTTTATTTGCAAATATGTAGCAATAGTACCTTTCTCCAAACGTTAATTATTTGTTAATGTCATAACTGACAAAAACAAAGAGTCCAGTTTTTTTAGTGCTAAAGAGTAAATCGCATACGAGTTTTTATATGCGTTTAAGGAAATAAAATGAACGTTCACTACCTCAATTCGTAGATTTAATTGACAAATACTTTTTAATATTTATTTATTTTTATATTATAGAATAATAATAAGGTAGTAAGGAACTCTAAACATTTTGAGGCCATGTGCCCGTGATTAACTGTACTACAATAATGTAGTGATTACGCTGTAAAACGCGTAGTTTCAGTTATTCATAGCAAGAACAGAAAATTCGTTTATTAATAACTATTAAATTTAATTTATGTTATATTATAGTTAAATTATTGGTCTATTAATAAAATCATACATCGATAATAAATATAGGTAAATCAATTTTTAGTTGTGAAAGCTACTGGTCGATTTAACAAACTTTCTAGTACTTATTTATTTATTAATGTCGACAAACGAAATAAACACCGAACAATCATCAACACTAAATTCAGAATTACTGAAATGGTACGATAATCCCTGAATTAATAATACAATCGTGAGTGAACGAAACTACACAACTCATTAAGAATACTTATAATACAACGTACAATTTTGCGGATAGAAAATATTTAAATAGCATGTTTTACCTTATATTTATTGAAGATATAAATTATAAATACAAAATTATTATTATTTTAAAAGTATCCCAACGTATTTGGTATCCATAAAGTTGTACATTATTCGCATGCTACACGGTATAAGCTCGTATACTTACGTAGTCACGTGGAATTTTATTTTAAAAGGTATAAAAGTTTTTGGAAACATTATATAATTGGGAAACCTATCAGTTTTTCTCATAGTACAATCAATATAATTTATTAAAAATGTACTAAAGACTATTTTGTTGGCATAACTCATTAGTTATAACACATTTAAAGATAGTATTTACAATAATAAAAATAAATAGTATTCGATAAATTATGTTTTATTAATTTAAACGTTAATTATAAATACTAATTATTTTGTGATTTTGGGATACTATTAAAATATTTTACATGAGCCATAGTTTCTCAATAGGCAGTTAAAAAATATGTTTCCTACGACAAAAAATATACTTACTTATGATGAGAAGTAAGAAATTGTCAGTAATAACTAATGTTGTTTCGAAAAACGATTAAAAACTAATTCCTTATTAACATTTTAATAATTATTTTTCTTTTATGTTCGGTTTTACCTTGTAAAATAACTCGAGTAACGATGGAAAACAAATGTTTATACCCAGATAAAAAAAAAGAAATCACATCGAAACCTATATATACTACATAATATAATATGATCTCGTTTCACGTAGCGTATATTATTATATTGTACATATAGGTACCTACTGCATATATATAATTAAATGGTATTGGATAGTGTGTGTGTGTGTGTGTTCGGTAGAGTAGAGGGGGCGTGTTGTAAAATTCAAATTTTTAGCACTCTGACCAAGGAGATGGTTATATACACGTGATTATCGGGTCACACTTTTATTAGGTATTATTATTATTATTACATCTTTCTTTACTATTTTTTATTTTTCCCATACACACTGTTTGGAATATATATATATATATAGGTACATACATATTTTTTTATTGGATTCGACCGTTGTCGGCGAACACCCTCTGCAGTGTGTGAGAAATGCCCGTGGCGGTATCGTGTGGATAGGACCGACTACCAGGACATAAATTATCCGGCCAAACACATGCACACACACACACACACCACTAGCCGAGGAGTCGTGTAAAGATCTGTTATCTAGATATTCACTACCGTTGTCGATGACTTCAGTCGGAGAGTTAAAACTGGTCCAGATTCTTACCGATAAAAAAAAATAATAATAATAATAATAATAGTAATAATAATGGTAATAATAAAAGAGATTCCTATACAATATTATTCTATACCGGTAACAATGATAATCAACTACACACAACACTACTATATTACATCAGTATGCATATATACTAATTCCGATGGGTTCTTTTTATTTTTTCATTCCGAATGAACGGGTAGGTAGGTACGCGTATCGTTTATTTTTTTTTCCGTTTTATCTTTTTACGGGTCCCGTCCCGTCCATCTGATTTACGCCCGAGAAGATATTTTAACGATCCAATAAAATAGTTGTACCTATACATGTGTACACCGTTTTCGTATATATATATATATATATATTTATTATTTTACGTTTTATTGCGTTGTGCACAGAGGCCACGTGTAACGTCTTAATCTCGCCGGTCCCAGCATCAACTATATAGGGACGGAGTTAAGCGCCGCCGTGTAATTTTTCCACCACCCCCTCAACCACGAGGTCCGCTACAGTGGCGCGCCGCCCGACGATGGGGATGATTTTATTGTGTGCACAGTCTACTGTTATTGTGTCTTTTCACGGTAATACATGCAACCCTTTTCGCCGGTAATTAAAAGTACAGCACTGACGTCGGTGCTATATAAAGAGAGGGATGAGAGACAAAAAAAAAACAAAATTACACGATAATCTGGAAATTTATCGAGTGTTTTCAATTGTTTAATGGTTTGTAAAAAAGGAAACCCCTTAATGGACTTTAAAATATCAAAAGGTTCAACAATTTATTGACCATTAAAAACAATTAAAAACTTGGCTTTCTTTTTTTTTATTAGTCAACTGTAATTTTTTTTTTGTGCTTTTAACAAATGCTCACACAATTAAATATTACACATTTCAATTGCATCGCATGCAACCATAAAGGGTATCGTTCTCAAGTCGAAACTATAATCATCAATTATATTACTGGTAGGAACACTTATTTATTTACATTTCAATTAATTATTAAAAGATAACGCAAATTAAAAATGTTTCGTACAAGACATTCCAGAAATAGTATTGTGAGATTTAAGAGATATATTTTATTTGTAGGTAGTTACCGCGCATACCGGTTTCGGCTTTATTGACTACATATTTTTATTTAATTTAAACATTTAAATAAATATAATATATTAACATTTTACTTATATTGACATCAAACCTGGTTACACGCACGGAACGGATCTTTTTGAGTCTGCGTCCGCGACCGCATCCGCTCCTTATTTACACATGCTGTGGAATGACCGGACGTGGATTTCGACTATTGAAATAGTATATAATATTATACGCATTGTATGATGTCATTTATAAAGTTTTTCTGTTGCACTATTATTTACTTGATAGTTACAAAGTTTTTTATCGTACAATATAAATATTGTTTTTAAAATCAGTCCAAAAATATTATCTAACAGTAAACTTCATTGCTCGCCCATTTGAGAGAATTTAATATTTAAGGCGTGCGGTGTATTATTATATAATATTACCTATGCCTATCGGGCTGTTCAGTATTTACGCACATTATTATTTAGTTTAGAAAACTTGTTTGGGTTTCGGAAACACAAATCACGATTGAACTATTTCACTGTAGATAGCTGATAACCAAAAAATCCAATTGAAATCATAAATATTATATACTTTGATCTAATGAAATATTAATCAAATCGATATATTATATTTTATTTGCGTTGATAAGTATTGTATAATATTGATATTGATATTATATTATATTTTAAACTATAAAACAATTAGGTAGGTTAACAACTACCACTACGTACTGAGAAAAGAAATACGTTTTTATTTTAACGGAAACACCGGCGCAGAGATGTTCGTTTCGCATTCGGTATCACATTTTGTTTTACCGAAGGACACGGCAGGGAAAATAATTCATTAGTTCGATGAAAACAATAAATTAACATTGAAATACTGCTTAAGGACCTTCGTTCACGCATGTCTGTGTGTGTGTAAATAGGTACTTGCACAGTTGCTCACACGAACACGATTGGGATCCCATGAAGAACGGCACGACCGCATTTCCAAAACCCCGGTAAAATGTAGTGTAGACTATAAATTGTTGTTCTCGTTGCATACTTTAAACATCCACGTAACGTCTCCAAGAAAATCTACCCCGCACCCTTTTATCCATCAAGTATAAAATTAAAAAAAATTTAAAAAAAAAATCTTCTGGTCACAGGTCAGTATGTTAATCATCTGTGCTCTAATTCCTATAATAGTTTAACTAGTTTAAGATGAGTTTTTGTTCACCGTGTTCCACTTCCGTAACATATTTTAAACGCGTTAATCTACACCTCATGAAGAAAACCTGTTAGCTACTTTACATATTATTGTTGAGAATATTAATTTATAGTGTAATTTATAAGTACGACCTAATCATCTATATTGTTTATGGTAGGTACCTACCTACAACCTACGTGTATTTACTTAAAAGTCGGGCCATGGCATAAAAAAATATTATTAAATCTTTCCACTAATTACCTATATAATTTACGATTAAACTGTTTGTGTATCCTGGTTGGTTAACACTGTTAATAGGTAGTTATTATCCTTAGGTATTATTTTAAATGGAGACAATATTTTCTAGAAAATTATCAATATTGTATTATAAATACATTCTGAACTGTCGAGTTAATAAAACATTTAATTATTATCTTAACTTATATTTATTGACATTGCAGAAAGCTAAATGTTAGTTATTATCTGTTTTTATATTAATAGTATTGTTATACTTTTAGATTCTGAGCGTAGCGATTTTACAATGATGTGTAGTATTTTTTTTTCTATCTATCGTCAACATTTGGTGCAGTAAAAAGTTTCCAATCAGCATCTTTTCTGATAAAAAAAGGTTATCTAGTTTTGGGAGGTAAAAATAGATAATTTGCTGTAGTTTTTGAAAGAGGCGGGAAAGAGAATGAAGGAAAAATGGGAATTTTTACGCAAAACCAATTTTTTACAAAATTATTTAATTTTTTTGGTGCGACTCTATAGTCTATACTAATATCTATGTAAATAACCGTAGATACTTAAAATTTTCACCAAACATTTATATTAAAATATTTTATACAAATCATTCGTGTGCAATGATTAATCATTGAATTCAAATCTAACACATCCATTACAATGACATACTCGATAACTAATGTACCTACGGCAGAGTGGTATACCCACTGGTCCTCCTTGTTTTTATTTGGAAATATTTTTATTTATATTGTTTAAGTTATTACTTATTTATATTATCTTGGATGTCAAACAAATTTCAAAATAGGAATTATTATTATTTATAAATTCTTATTGTAATATTATTATTTAGATTCTGGTCGTTCAGATTTAAATTAAGTTATGCAATTGAAAATAGTTATAATATTGATATTTTTACCAATGATACAACACTAAAACAACACGTATATAATGGTAATCGTATTCTTTTATTGATAATGTATTTATTCAAATTCTGATTTTTGGAATTCTTAAATATACGCCAAAAGACTAGATTTTAAAATACTTAGACTTAAAAATGCAACAGTAAACTGAGTCACTCCTCAAATTCTAAAAATCAAATTTTAAATTAATTCATTATTACGAGTTAGTACTATATAATATTAAGAAAAAATGGGAACGAGTAATCTTATATATATACTGGCTGTCATTATTCTCCTTAAATATAATAACAACACATTTTTTTATTACGTAGGTATCATTTTTATGTGGCTTCACATACTATTATCATTGTGTGGGATATATATAATTAGAGACTTGACCGAATGAACATAGTAATTACCTATAATAATTTATTGAAGAAAAGGTGTATATTAGTGACCGTCTATATTATTAAGTGGCTAAACAAGTTAATTCAAAAGCCTTAACATACGTGTCAATATTGTATGAATTAAGTTCTTGATAATCATATCAGATAGAAAAAATCAAAATTACAATTGGTTAGTCGGTTAGCGAATGCAGGTACTATTATTATTACCAGTGATCAAAATGTTTTAAAAGTAGATTAGGGTGAGGGGGTGGGGTTAAAAATCGATTAATTTTTTAACAAATTGATTGTTAGGTAGGTACACACCATGGTGTATACTGTATAGATATGTTTTAAATGTACGTGTGTGGTTGAGGGGGAGAAATTTGACAGTTGAAAAAAATGTTTTTAATTTATTATAAATAGCTGATCCTGTGCAAACTGCACTTCGTTGTCCATTAAAAATACAAAATTTATAAGTTTCAAAATTTGTCATTTAATAGCCATTACCCAGCGTATTGATGTTCAAAACTTCCGGTGACAAATTCTTGTGGATATACCCTATCTTAACCTCCATTAAAGATTTTTAACACAGTCATAACAGTGGTTAGTGGTTAGTAGACACTGTCACAATAATTTTGATGGTTTTGACCAAATATAAAATGCAGGTCTAAAATTATATTCAATAATAATGCTTAATTAATAACAATTTTATTTTTAAAACCAATAGCAACACATTTTCAAATTTGCAATAAAAATTATTGAGGGCCACTTATTGAGATAAAATATAGCCTATAAATCATTGGAATGGAGTAGTTTTCTAAGGGTAAAAAAAATGTTTAAATGGGTAATTATAATTCCAGAGATTATCCCGAACAAACTAAAAATGTTTGTTATTTATATATTAGTATAGATTAGGGATAGGCAACTCAATGTTACTAGAGGGCCAATTTTTTAAGTTAAAAAATAATAGTGGGCCAGAGAACATAGAAAGCAAGAAAAAGCTATGTTAACTATGCCCCTTATAAATAATATAATATTAGGACATTTAATTTTTTAATACTAGTTAATAATTCATGTCTACGTTTTACGATAAACATTATATCGATTTTAATAATTTTATAAATATAATAAAATAAAATACAGAAAAATCCTAACATTTAATATTTTTATAAAGTAATTTGAAATGCACCATGGTCCAGTTAAAAATGGTACGCGGGCCGCTAGTTGCCCATCCCCGGTATAGTTTATAATTTATAATGCATTAAAAACAGTATATTTTAAATTGTAAATTTGAGATCAAGTTAAAATAAGGTAAATATAAAAAAACTGTTACCTGTTATTCTATGCTCTTGCTGAGTCTTGCAAAAAATAATGTTTCTAAACGAAGATAAATAAATAACTGTTTTAATCAATTTTAAATTGATGTTTGAAGGTAGTTTAATTAAAAAATATATAAATTATAGTAAAAGCAAATACATTTTTAAGATCCTGATAAATTATATTAAGTATCATAAAAATAATTTAAAATATAAAAACAATTGACAGTAACTTTTTAACACAAAATGTTTAAAAAAAAATCAGAAATAACAAGTCAACAAGACGTTATTAAAGTTATTTACATGGTACATTTTCAGTTTGATAATAGATTGTAATAAAAAAAAATTTGTTCATCATAATAAAATATATAATTTCCCATGATTCAAGCCTCCAAGGAAAATATAACTGGTAGGTACAATAATAAGTGGTGCAATGGAAAATTAAAATTAAAACAACTGAATAAAGCCATATCATACATTCCCTTCCAATCCACAAACTACCTTTTTCACTTACCTACAGTTATTACTAATTACAACGTATAAAAAGGTATACAACTGTGGTAGGTATACATCTCGTGAAATGTGACAAAAAAGGTATATAATATTGCATTAGCAAAATAAAAATGAATTTATTGATGAATGCATAATATTATACCTATGTTGGTGACATTAATATTTATATTGCTTTTCAAATACAACAGCTGGGTCTTACAACACCGATCAGCAGATCAATAATTATAACCTTTTAAGAGCTGATTGTACAATTTGACCAGAATTTTTTAAAAAATAACACTAACATTAAAATTCTAAATTAAAATCAGGGATTCTCGTACGAATATATTAAACACATTATAAGTTAATACCAGCATTATGTCACCCTCAAGGAACAACCGTTACATTTTGCATAATCCCGAATTAATACAAAATAAATGTGATACGCAAACGGTACAATACAATATAATATTATAAATATATTATAATTTAAGCGTATGTTATGGGCCAGGGTATTATTACTTTATTATATTTTGTTTTGCTTCTGCCTCCGATGATAAAAATAAACATTTGGTATAGCCCACGTCATGAATGTGTATTATTACAATAATATTATTATTATACCTATTGTTTTAACTAATACCACTATAATAACTGCAGCTATACCGAATACCAATACACGTTATAAAAATACAGATTTTCGATAATACTGCGAGGCAAAATTAATGGACCTTGTCAAGCATTTTTAATTTCCACAACGTCCTATTTTAATCTGTTATGACTTGTATAGTATCTATATTCTATTTTATGGAACTAAAAGAAGCAATTTAAATTGTAGACATCATTTTGACCCTTATAATATATTATACAACAGGCCATTCAAAAAGTGTAAAAGAGCATAATAATTGTAAAGGATATAAATAATTATATAAAAAAAAAACAGGTGAAGTCACTCAGGAGTATTCTTGTATGGATGGTCTCGACCTTTGTCCTTTCGAGTATACCTCACCATTTGAGTAGTAATGGATTTGTTACATTTTAATTTGATGATGATACTACATCATTGCTTACCAAAAACGCTCCTGAACGTAGATTTTAACTCTATTTCTATTGCTATTTTATAGTTTATTTATTTTACGAAAATGTATAATAATTACGAAAATATATGTTTCTATTACGGTCATACAATACATTGCATGTAATATTATAATATTACTAATTATTGCAGGGTTTTTTTTAGTGTGCAGTGAGACACATTTTGTGCAGTGAGAAAAGTAATTGTGCAGTGAAAATTGTTACTTTGTGCAGTGCAAAAAAAGAATTTCAGGATGATATATTTTATTGTATATTATAAAACAATAATTTAGTAAACTTCAAAATAAAAAAATAAATGTTTCTATTAAAATTAAAAATTGTTTATAGGTATTATTCATAATTATATGCATTTAAGCACATGCTTGTAGTGGTGGTAGATAGCTATATACTTATATAATATAATAATTAATATGAAAAATTCAATTATAAATAAGAAAAGTGGACAAGAACTGAATAATCAATCTATACAATTAGAATACTTATAAACTAAATTTAAATTACAACAGTTAAATATAATCTGAAATCTTTCAAGTATTAAAAATAACCAAAACTGAATTTCTTTTTCATTTCTATAGTTATACGATTGCCTTCTGTATAGAGTATGTCCCTTTTTATATTTACTGGCGTTGAGTTGTACTTTTTGGACCTAAATAATCTATGCATTTTTGACCAAATGCTTTTTTAAAATACTCCATTCTGACATCAAATGTCCTATTTTCTCTTTTAATAACCTTATTCATATCCAGAGAGGATTCAAAGTTTTTAATTATATATACAATAGTTATTTTTTTATATACAGACTTAAATGGTAACACATCTAATATAGCGTCGTTCACGGGAATAAACCTCCTATGTGAAGAAAGCGTAGTTTTCAGGAAACGCGAAAAACGTTTTAAATAAAAAATCACATAGGAGTTATTTCATAAACGATTTATATTTGGTAACACATAGGATGATTTTTCTACGGTGGAGATAGCTGCACATAGGAGATATTTCATAAACGATTAGTAGGTACCACATAGGAGATTTTATCAATATATAGCTAAATTTTTTCTGAATTCAGGGATACCAAAACCTCAAAATCATAAATTTGGCACATAGGAGGTTTATTCCTGTTAATGACGATAGGTATCTTAAAGTTTTCTTTAGTTGAACCAATTAAAGTATTTTTACTTAAACATATACTAACAATTTTTCTTTGTAAAAGTTGTAGTGGTCTAGACGCATTTTGATTCAGTCAAGATTATCATTTTTACTATTATTTCATATTTGATGTAAAAGTATATTACAAAAATTATAAAGAAATTAGGTACCTAGTCAATTGATTGTTTTTATTTTTATAAACAATTATTATTATAAATTACCTATTTAAGTAAATATTATTTAGTAAGTATTATTATTTATAATTGCAAACAAAATTTTAAATTTATTATTTACAAATGTACAATAAAAATAGTGCATTGATATAAAATTATTTATTTGGTATAATATCATGAGAGAGCCAGAATTTATATGTTTTTACGTATCGTTTCTCACTTTCTGAGTACCTATATGGCTATATGCAATCTTATGAAAGTAAAAAATGTAGATAGTACAGTATAGTACAGTAGACAGTAGGTTAGTAAAGACTAGCTAGTATAGCCAGCACAGTTCACAGGGGCGGCTCCAGAGACATGATTAGGGGGTGACCAAGTGATAATTTTCAGAAAATGTCGATGATTTTTTTTTTTGTAATTTTGTTTTTAACAGTATACAATTGTTTAGAAATAAAGCTTTGGGGGGGGGGGGGCTAGTGCTCCCCTGGAGCGGCCCTTGACAGTTCAACGGATAACAATCCGGGTTTGATATGAGTAGACAAATTACCTACTATAACCCAAGAGTGGACATAAGTTTGTGTGTTAGACATGGGTGGAATTGAAATGAGTGGTATTTTATTTCTGTTCTCGTGGCAAAGCTGATTTTCTTTTTATTGCTTACCGAATACTTTCCATATGAGAATTTTAACGGTTTACGACTTTTGGCGTATTATGTTCATCTGTTTGACATGACATTAATTTTAACTATATTCTCTAGGATATGCATTATTGTAAATGTAAAACTATCATTACTTAAAATAAAATCTATAATTGGTAAAATAATTATACAAACTTATTTATTTGCCTTCATATTAGGCAAATTTTTCCAAATATGATAATGAAACAATTTTATCAATTTATATGTTATAAATAAACTAATACCAATAAATACTATCATCGCAGTGATGACATCCAACAAAAAGTATTGGTACCAAGTTAGATTAATTGAGTGTGACATAAAATGCGGGGCACCTTTATGACGAATTACATATTATTCAGTCCAGTAAAGTATTGACTGTTCCGAGGACATCGGTCGATTTTTGACGCCAGCATCCACTGATTCATGTACTCCTGATATACCTCCATGACTGATAAATAATTTTACATTAGGATGTACTTAAAATCAAAATAAAACTTCATGAACAAAGTTCTAACTCAAGTTATACATAATTCATTATAATAGAAAGTATTACATAAAATATCCCGTAAATTCTAATATATCCTAAAATAAAAATAAATACTATATTATATTATATTTATTTTATTAATGAAATTGTTAATTTTTAGAAAATTGTATTATAAAATCAATTTATCACGATATTAAGGTTCAAAACATTTCCATTAAATAATATTTCACTGAATGCAGGAAGAGCAATAATTAACAAAAATGTCCATAGTAAAAAAAAGAAAGAATATTTTTTACATTGATTAATAATAATATAAAATTTGTTAAAACAGGGCAATGCGATAGCTACTTACATTTAGTATACTCTTTGGAGGTTTCAAATGTATGCCACCGTTTTGTATAACATTTTGTGAAAACGGTCTCGAAGCTTAAGTTATGAAATGACTATTCAGAAATGTCAGAGACGGTTGAACAGTAATTACTCAAATCTTATGGTCTTTGCTCCTATACTTTCTTATCTATCTGTCATAGCTTGAAATGATCATACAATAGCCCAATAATACGGTGTTTGAAAATCTCTGTACAAATGCCTTAGGAATGGCATGATCAGCATATAAATGAGAAATTGCAGCTGGATTTGGGATGTCACCGGAAATAAAACGTTCCTCAATTGTTATCATTGGCGATGAAATCAAATAAATAGAGGGTAACTTTAATTTGTTAGCCAAATACAATTCACAATCGTATCCTAAAGACTCAATTAAGAGTATATCGAAATTAGAATTTTCTTTTTCTTCCATTATTTTATTTAAATGAACATTTTTATACGCTGCGTCACATATAGTTGTACAGTTATCTCTAATGAATTGGATCGTCAATCTAGGATGTCCCCATAAATCCAATGTATCGAATAAATTCATTTATATAAATGGTGGTTGATCATCTGATGTATTCACTTCTGTATAATTATATTGTTCGCTATCGGTACATTGTGTAAACACATCAACATGATAGCCATTATTTAGTATAGAACCAACGTAATTCCATTAACTTTTGCTAGCAATTGATTCTATGGCCAATATTCTTGCTGTTTATATACTGGTAATATCCTCGAGCCGACGAACGTATAAAATAAGAAAATTGAAAATTAATATGTATATAAAGTATTTGGTATACTCGTCATAGTTATGGTTAATAGACACCGCGAAAATAATTAATTTAAATGATAAACTGAGATGTTTTGTAGAATATTTATATGTCTCAGAACCATTCGTTCAGAATGAAAAAATAAATATTCAATAATTACATTATACTTGTATAGTTGTATCAACTACTAATAGATTAAAATACTATCTTAAATAAGTGTTTTTTATACATGTTAAGACTGATGTCTCAAATTAATAATTAAGTAGGTGTAGATAGGTGCATTATCTATTATATAAGCACTCGTAATTATTGGAGCTTAAAGATGATGATGCCATATCATCTACTTAGTGGTCGGAGATACGGTTAAAGATATTATTTCCAGTGGATTGAGGATATAAATTATTATACATTAGATCCACCATAGAAAATTTAATTTTCATCATAATTTTTTTACTTATATTTTATAATTTATATTAATAATTATAATTATATATTATATAATATGGTTAGTTATATATAGTCATGGTCGAATTGCAAATAGCGCACTGTCCAGAAAAAGTTGGTCGTTACATTACCTCAGCCCTGGATAAATTCAACGAAATTCAATCATTTTTTTTTTTATATGACATAATCGATAATAGAGCAAACATTATCAAATCAACCGACCATAATACTAATAATAGTAAAATAATATCTAATAACAATTTTCGAAAAAAAATATCAATAATTAATATACTTAGAGTTATATAAGCTGGCAGACAGTCTTCACTCAAAGAAGTGCATCGTATTTAATGATTTATTATCTAATTCAAATTTAACAAAACATTAGAGTTAAAAATTAAAAGTCTAGGTACACACAAAATGTACTGTAAAGCAGACAGTTTAACTGATCCTCACTTTTTTTTAGATTCTATGCGGAGTGATGAATGTATTGACTTTACAATTATGTGAGTTTTGTTTTCTGTGTACACGATAAGTAGTCGAAAAAAAGCTTCAATTTTTTCTGGTGGAAAAGTGAATATAGTCGATGCATGTATATGTCAGAATTTAAAAATTCTAAAATTCCCAGTTATTTATGGGCATATCATTATATATACTATAGACAATTTTCAATTATAATTCGATTTTTTTAATTAAGTGACGATAAAAATTTTTGCAGTGTAAAAAAACTTGAAAATATAATACAAGGTTTCTCGTAAGTCGTAAGTTGTTGTTAGTGGAAAGTAAAAAAAAAATTGAGCATAAGTCCACAATTTTTTTTGTGAGCGTCCGAAGTTTAAATTTTAACAACATTTGTAAAAATAACGAAAATTTGTATTTAAATTTTGCACTGCTTTAAATTCCATAAGTAATGAAGAATTAGACATAAACTATAGATTTTTTTAACGTATTATTTTTATCAGATTCGTTATAAGTAGTTTAGTAGACAAGACAATAACTTTAATTAATATGTTATGTAACTATATCATAATAGGCTACCTATAATTATAAATAATTTAAAAGCTTTTAGCTTTATAAAGCATTAGTATAACTACACATTATTATTGTTGTTATAATTAATTGTTTTTGTTCCAGTTAATATAAAAAAATCTATTATAACGAAGAGTCATATAATTAATTAGTTAAATAACTTTAGAAACTATACATTATGATATTATGAGTTAAGTAGGTTGGTACTACATATACGCATATGAATCCGTTTTAATGATACTATATTTGTGATTAATTAATATAATATTATTATGATATAGGTATGAGTAAAATAATAATACAATTTATTTAATACTTAGTAAACAAAACCTTTCATCCTATAATGTTATTTGTTTGGTTTTATTATTATATAGTGTTTGTAACTGCCTTACCTACATAATACATAATGTGCAGGAGATAACGCTAAAATTGATATTTTCATCCTAATATGGTGGAAAGTGATTCAGAAAATGTATAATAATATATAACACTTCTTAATAATTTTCTTTTTTCGTGTTATATATATTTTTTTTATTTATAAAATAGAAGCAAACCAAAACGTGAAAATCGTTAATATATTTAATTTATCATAATACCTACTCTAGGACTCATATTCAAGTAGGTACCATGTACATCACGGATGAATCAAGTTGTCAAGCTATTTTTGGAATAAAATTGCATTATTTATATCTAAAAAGTTATTATTTATTATATTTATTTATTCATAATGGATTCTTACAAAGATCAAAAATACCGAAAATACACAGGTAGTTGATGTTAATTTTTTTAAGAATGATTATATAATTTGGTTTTGGTATGTATCAAATTGTTCATTTAAATATTATTATTATTTAATTTATTACCAACTATTAGAGCTGAATCGATACCGGTGAAAAACAAGAATTCGTTTTAAAGCTAAAAAATGTCCGTTTGCCATTTTTTCTTCTTTATTTCTGAAACTGTTTTATACAAGAATAACAACGCACATCGGGTGTTTTCGATTCGTCGGATTGTTGCGGTGACTAATGACGCCACGTCGTGTGTAACCTATATTAAAGAAGTCTTAAACGGCGTAATTGGACGTTGAAGTCGATCTGAACGCACGTGAAAAATATGTTTTTAAACAGGACCACTTTCCCGGACCCGGGGCCGAAGGGGACGCACACGCCGTTTGCATAATAAATAATAATATTATAATAAGCGTATAACATCGTATAATAATATATAAATATATACTATACAGGGTGATTTTTCAGCATGCTCACCCCATGTTTGTGTTTGAATAATTATATTCAAATTCTGATTTTTGGAATTTTTAATACTAACAAATATTGGTTTTTCAAACAATAACATACATGCTTTAATGCAAATTGTGAATAAGATATTTTTTCTGAAATTGTTGTACTGTAATCGAAATAAGAACGAACATTTTCTGAGTTAGCCAACTAATATTATTAAGGATATTATAATAGTCCATTAAAAGGATATTATCGACTTTTGATTTAAAAATTATTTGGTGCAATATTAAACCATATTCATTTTGTAATATTTAAAAATGTTCTTAGTATACTTTACTAAGAATTAACTATTAACAAGTATTTTATGTTTCGTACTTAAATATAACTACCAAACTCTTATCCATTTACAATGTGTTTAATACAGACTAATAATCCTTATACTGTTCAAAGTGAATGACTCTGAAATTTGGTTTAAATTTCAATTACAATAAATCACCTTTTATAGAAAATTCAACTGATTATCTGGTTAACAAATATTATTAAAACGTGTGAGTTATCATTTGAAAAACTAATTTTAGTACCATTACAGGATACTTGAATATTGTGAAAAATCTAAGGATTAAAAAATATTGTCTTTAACTATCTACAGTCAAACATTCCTAAAATCAAAATTTGTCTATATGCGTAATTTAAACATAAAAATAGGGCGAGACTGAGAGGTGACCATTCTTGGTGAATCACCCTGTATATAGTGCTATTATAGTGTGGTCAGTGTGCCGATCGTCATGTATACCAGCCGTATTTCGGTGGTCTTACGTGTTTCCTAATTATATTATCCATAACAGTTGCAGCAAACTCTGAAGCTTTAAAAAAACTCACCCGAGGCAGTGACGCTGGTTGATGCCGCTCTACGCGTCAAGTGTTGTTATTATAATAATATTATATTAGGAATTTCTAGTTAAAATGTAATGGTACAAATAAAATGAAAATAAATCGCACGGATAAAATAATGTTCGTATAATAGCGATAATGTAAAATAATAATAAAATATACATGATATTATGACATAAATGTGCATCGTGTATGTGTGTGTGTGTTTATGATACAATAATATACTTACCATAAACAGTAAATATACCTGAGCATAATAATCTTATGTCCAGCCTACATATGCATTGGACGGGTATACTAAAAGTTAACAAATAAAATATTAAAGAATGTTTTGGGTACGTGATAAAATATTTGCGGGAGTTACTGGTCACGAACATTTTAAAACAACAGCATCTTTATCGTATCATTCATAACATACGGTTCAATAAGTTGTGGGAAGGGAGGTTGTCATTTGATAATACGTCCTCAAAAACCTTCATAAAAGCTTATCATTACAAACAAGTCAGAAAACTGTAGTTCGAAATTCGAATAACTCTAAAAAAAAGAAATCTATAGATAAGAACTCAATAAAAAAAAAAAATAATATACAGAAATGTATTTATGTTTTAAATGTCAACAATAATTGAATAATCTATCTAATATATAAAAACTCGTGTCACAATGTTTGTTACCGAACTCCTCCGAAACGGCTGGACCGATTTTAATGAAATTTGTTGTGTATATAAAGTAGGTCTCAGAGAGGGATGTAAACTATTTTTCACATCCATATTTTTGTTTTAAAGGGTGGCTCATACAGGGAATATTATTAACCTACGACAATTTATTTTATTTTATATGCAGTTACCGTTGGTTACCAAACATATTAAATTATTTCGCAGAATGTATTGCTAAGCGCAATAAGTGTGTGTTGTGACTGAACTCCTCCTAAATGGTTAGACCGATTTGAATGAATTTTTTTGTATGCGTTTGCGTTCATTCATCTGATTTTATTACGGTTAATTTGGTTAGGATTTTGTATTAATTGATTATATCAATTCACCATAGGTAGAATACGACAAACTTGGTATGACTTTGATACTTTAGAGTTAAATCATACACTAACGTACATACAGCACGGGGTCCGCGATCTACCGATTTATATTATATTTATATTATATTATATCGACCCGATTTATATTATGTTTTAATATTCTAGCATCATTTCCCTGAATCCTGTCTATCTAAACGCAAGATCGACCGCCTGCCAAGCAATATCAATGTAATTTTATACGAACGGCTTCATCTGGTTTTTCTAATCCTCATATCTCTGCTTTCTCTTAAGTTGAATTTTTAAACTTGAAACGATTAACCCTTTAACCAATGGCTACCCTATAAATTTCCGTTTATTTTGAATATTTGATAAGTGCTACGTTCCGTAATGTTTGTTTCAAGAGCACAAATGTTATATGTCACATTTGTGCCATATAAAAAGTACGTTGAAGCGACATGGAACATTTGTGCTCTTCAAATATTTTTAGCAGACATCTAAACTTGTTTTTGCGTTTACCAACAATTACAAAAAACGGACATATCACTTGTGTACTTTAAGGTATCGATATTATGATCGTGAATAAGTAAACATTAGGCTACAGAAACTTCTGAAATTTCAATTTCCACCATAACGTCAAAAGTAGAAGCAGTACAGTGTTATTTTGTATTTAAGTATTTATGTATTAAGATTATTGGGGCCTGTGACACGAACACTGCAGTAGCCTGCACTTAACATTGTATTTACTGACCATTTTTCATAGTACAATAAATTCTTGAAATTATGTATACATGATACATACACATGGTACACTATACATATTAAACAATATTGTGCAATTATTTGTACCTCCTTAAGTCTAAGTTAGAATTATCATAGATCATACTAAAATTTATTCAGGATTATTGTTGCAACTTGTATTTTATAATGATACAATTATCAAAATATACAATATAATCTTTTCTTTATTGATATTTTTCTGTAAGCCTTATACGTATCGCTATGTTTCTTATATAGACGGTATTTTAAAATTTTAAAGTATCTGTATAGAATATCTATATTTTTTTGGATTTTCGTCAGTCCGTCTTAATAAAATGGTATTATTATTATTGTTGACAAATGTGATCGATTTAAGATTATCGAAATCTTAGAAAAGGAAAAAAGGGTATTCATACCATTCAACTGTTTAATACTCCACGAGTATTCAGAACTTGGAAATTCTATGAACATACCTAGTATTATGTGACAGTGGCTGTCTATTTTAATATAGATGAAGAAGAGAGGTAGGGGAATTCAGTTTGTTTTTGTTATTGATACGTTGGTGACAGAACAGCCAAGTGAATTTTTCTATTGCAGTTTATAAAACATAAAATGGATAATATTCAATATGAGTGCCATAAAATATTGTATATTGCCTGGTGTGGCAACCCGCGTTTTAGTTAAAATTCCTAGGTATTAGGTACACATGCTAAAACCAACCACACCCTACCCCCACAGTAACCAGATAATGACATCAGTTGTTGAAATCTAAACTAAAAAAAAAAATTTAATTTATTATAATTATAATAATATTGTATGGAATATGGATGTATGACATATGTATACACGTATGTTGATTCCGCGTAGGTATGTATTGAGTATATAGTTGACATTTTATGTTTGATTCATTGATCAGACTTTAAAATAAATTAAATATAATGCGGGGGATGGAGTGGCCGAGCGGACTGAGGTGTCGGTTGCGACACGCACCAACGCCGGTTCAAAACCTCGGCTGCGGGTGGCATTTTTTTTCGGGCAAGTCACGGTGTCCGGAGAGAAGTACCGGGCATGGCAGGTGCCCACTAAAAAATCTAACAAAAACAAACACAACACACGTGTTTAAAACCTACAGTGCCCTCCCCACAGCTAGAAACCACCCAATGGCCCAAGTTGCCCCGGGTTAATTAATAAAAAAAAAAAAAAAAATATAATGCCAAAATGAAGAAGAAAGATGAAGAATTTACTAAATAAATAATTTAACATGTTAATTGATATTATAAAGTATACACACCTAATCTAGTTTGATGCCTTGAGACAATTAGACGATTTATAAATCTATATAAGTACCTATACTTAGTCTCAGGTTAGGTTAGTGTGATAATATTGTAATTCATTCAGTTATAGGTATATCTAAAATTAATCAAGATTTAATAGTCTGATCATTATTCAAAAAAAAAATGAGTATCCAGTTCTTTATTCTTCAGTTTTAAATTCTTCCATATCATTCTCAGTCATTTCATCGAGAGGATTGTTACACTGAAAAAAAACGAATTTTTGCTATCAAATATACTAAATCTGATTTGTTATAATAATAATACAGACAAATAATTTATTCGAGTAGGTATCAATCGTTCAAATAATTTAGTAAGTATAATTTCATATATACTAATACATTAATCCTATAAGTACGTAAATACGTATTTCTCACAACTGCAGGTTTTTAGAAAAAAGACAAAATCACAATAACTCACCATTCTATCAAGGACTTCAGCTATTTCTCTTTCAATTTCTTCAATCGCTAATTCAACTTTTGCAGTGGAATTATCAACTTTGTCTGGCACTTTGGTCTGCATTTTAGTTTTATGTTCACGGTTCTTAGCTTCTATTAATTTTTCTCGCTTAGTTTCCCGCTCAATCATCTATTGATAAATAATAGTAAACTAAAACACGTTGTCAGCTAACACACACAACGATTTTGAAACTCTAAGCTAATATTTACACTACCTAATCATCGTACAACCGAATATTAAATATTGGTAGTTACCATTTTTTATTTTTAAAGGAGCAAAATATAATAATTGGACTACATTGTAATGTAATAATGTATTATATAATCAAATTACACAATAATCAGTAACAAAAAAAAATATGATAAAAAGTAAAAATATACACATAGAAAAAATAATAATTTTTGACTTGAATTCAGTATAATATGCCAATATTATTAGCACACAGATACTAGAAGAAATCAGTAAAAAATGATGTCTTATAAATTTCCAGCCATACAAATCATTATAAATTTAAAAAGTAATTTTATAACGTTGATAACTTTATTGTTTTATATACCATAATATTATATTATATTTTAAAATACATGACACTATTTGAATTTTGAGTCATGCTGAAAACTTAAACATCGACTGGAGAGAAACTCATTTAAAAATAAATGTAAGAGCGCCCTACACCTAGCCAAGCCCTTTTGATTATCGTAGGTCTAAACTTCAAACAACTCCCTTGTTTAATGTGGTTGCGTGAACTAAGTGCTCCTTTGTTGTCATTAATGTTTGTTGATAATATTATGTCTATGCAACTCACAGCTGTCAACCGCGCTCTATCGAATGGTCCTGGAGTCACAAACCAATCGTTCATTTCGATCACGCGTGTATTACCACCATCGTCGCCGACAGCTAACATTGCTCCGTCCTCATGGCAGCTAATACAACTTAACCTATTGTCAGACACCTAAGTAGAAGATTACGGAAATAATAAATTGCATTTCCATTCGTCTTATCTGTATCTTTAATTTACTATCTTTGGGCACCTTAATAGAAAGTATCGGTTTTTGCTGTTGCTGTAAGATATCCCAACAGTCCATGAACCCATCGGCTCGGGTCGTATAGAATACTGAAGGCTTCGAATTGCTCCATTGGCCATCGGTTAATCTCATATCGTAATTCCTATAACAGTATAATAATATAATATGACGTGTAAAATTAAATCCATAGTGGTTTTTTTTTTTATTATACCGTTTTCATATTGCTATATTTATACGTACTTGGTCCACATTGTCTGAGATTCCTTTGTCTCTTCTGACCATATTTTTGCCTGCCAATCACCAATAGTTAAAAAGGTTTTTAAAAACGCCGGATTTCGACGAACTGAATATACGGGGCCATAATGGCATTTATAAATAGATGGTATTTTTTCTGACACCGTTTTGCCCTTACGGTTGCCATCAAACACGTGTCCAGTACTTGTGCCAATCTACTTGTAAATAATATAAAACAATGTTCAGTTTTTCACTTTTAGAAAAAATGTATAAACTGTGCAATAAATATATTATAGTATTTGAATAAAAATTTCAAACACTACTTCCATCGACTCCAATGAATAAACAGATGGCTTTCCGTTCAATAAGTTTAGAGGAAACTCTCTATATTAAGTTGTATATGCAATAACAATTATTTATAACACCACTAAAATATTGTCCAATTAAAATATACTGCTCTGTGCTCTCCTAAACACACTTAAATAGTTGATTTCGTATCTAAAATTCTTAACAGCACACTATATAACTCACGACCAATGTGCTCAAAAATGAAATAATTATTCCATGGTTATTACGAAGTTCTAGTCACTGTTACTTTCAGTTAAGCTCCGAATTTTCAATCTCTAATTATAATAAACAAATAATAATAATACCATGTTACGTGTATTGTGTATATTAATTACTATCGTAGGCTACATTTTACGCAATTGAAAATAGTCTGCGTTATTATACATTCATTTTTTTGTAGGATCAGTGGGGTGGATGATTGATACTAATTGATGATAAACAAAGTATTTCAATATTTTTGTAGAATTCCTCTATCCTACATGAACACTTTTACGTACCATGAAGCGTATTGGAATCGAAAAATGGTAATCTATGCAAGTGACTCCGTGGGACCGGCCCCACTGAAGCCATTCCGGTTCATCTTCGACATCGGTTTTCAATAAATCTAAGAGCAATACGTCCGTGGGTTCTGAGAGGTTTCTGGTATCCCACCACATGATCTGTGGAAGGTATCACAATATGATGGCTATTCTAATTATTGATATGTCTGCACGATAGTGTGCCATGGCGTTTACTGTATAATATAAATTAACGATGCATAATAATTTTTTTTTAATTTGTGAACAATATGTTTTATACTGGTAAATATGAATTTGCTATAATAATGTAACATGGACCTACTTGGCCATCACTGGATCCTGTCAAAAATTCTGAGTTGGTCTTTGATTGAATCCATTCGAGACTAAGAATACTGTCATGATGCCCATTTCTTATATTACTAATACCGATGTTTGTGGAACCTGTTCGCATGTCCCACAACGCGACCTGTCCGTTCAGCAAGCCTCCCGCGAGTAGTTGCCCGTCCCTGTGGTTGAACTCGACCCTGGTGATCGGGTATTGTGACTCCATTGTAAAATATGGAAGGGTAAACATCTCTGTAAATTTAGGAAATGCGTACATAATTCAATGTATGGTCAGGAAGTTTATCGAAAATTAAAGTACGTAAAAAGGTTTATTGATTGAATACATTATTGATCAAAAATACATTGGTCAAATAATATGTAATTTTGGTTGGGTTAGGAATTCCACGCTTAGCGTTCACATTTTTTTAGATAGTACCTACTTAACAATAGTTTATAGGCCTATTGTTAAGTTCCTTATATAGGAAGAGACCTTCCCCCCCACGATTACTAAATACTATGTTTAACTAAGAGTTATATTCATCCCCGTTGAATATATTTTAAATATATATAATAAACAAACGATTTTTGAAAAAATCCCATCAATTTTAGAAGCTTTAAAATAAAATAATAATTGTCTTTATTCTTGACTTTTTTTGTTTCTGTTTGAGTGGCTGAAGTCAGCAAAAAGTTCAAACTTCAGTAGCTTAATACAATATGTGATATTATATGTGTAATGTGTATTGTGTATTTAAAAATGAAATAGGTACTCATATACTTATTAAACAGCTATTGATTTAATTGTATCTAGTTTAATTATTTTTTACCAAATGGCAAAAATTATATCAATTATAAAAGTATTCAATACAATTAGAATTTATTATTAATTATTATTATTATTATTATTATTATTATTATTATTATTATTATTATTATTATTATTATTATTATTATTATTATTATTATTATTATTATTATTATTATTATTATTATTATTATTATTATTATTATTGTTTTCGTCGTTTCCGCTCGTAATCCACTGGGAAGATAATATATTATTCTAAAAACCGACAATAGTTGAAACAAGGTAGGTACCTATAAATTATGGTACATTTTCACAAGTATTTATTTAATACTATTTTAAGTTTGTCCTAAATTGTTTTGTTTTTGCTCTCTAAAAAGTATAAATTACCATACCTACAATAGAATTTTAAGTGATACGTCCTTTGCATACATGCCCATCTAACTACCGCCCATAATTTGGTTCTGTGAATGAGTAACCTATGTACGAACATGATCGTTTGTAACTGCACACTATGTTATTACACCATTCAATACTGAACCGTTTAGAATGATCAAAATTTTAAGACCACATACATTTTATTGATGATTAAAAATTAAATATTAATTTTTTGTTATTAAATAAATCGTATTTGATATCAATTGTTTGCCTCTCGTTGTTTTTCATACGGACATCCGCAGTTTTTTTAAACTGTGTGGTTATGCCGATCGCCGACGACCACCGCTAAATACGTAGATACCTAGTTATGAAATTTGATCCATACAACAATAGATATAAATAGAAGGGATGTTTCGGGTACCCGACAATTACTCGATGGCCGGGTACTCGATATCATATTTAAGACTCGGCTCTTACTCGGTACCCGGCGTAATACCTACATTTTTACCCGGCCACTTCTCGGTACCCGGCGAAATACTATATTTTTACTCGACTCATATCCAATGGCAAAAACTGATAATCTATTTATAAATATATGCATACCTATAATTAATGTAACGGAAAAATCTAAAACTTTAGGGTAATGAATTATAATTTTTTTTAGTACATATTGGAATAACTGAACCGATTTACAATAACCAGTTGATTATAAACAAATCATATTTTTCTTCTACGAATTACAAAAATAAATCTCGTGTTTACTGTTTAAAGACTTAAATTATATTATTAATAATTTCTTAATCAGTAATTATTGTTAGTTGATACTTTAATACTAGTTTAAGTAGTGTTAAAATTTTTACTCGGCCAATACTCGATACCCGGTTAGTACCATACATTTTACTCGGCCAATATTTGAGAAAATACTTATATTATTTTGCAATAATCATCATTTTCACCGTCGCTTTTCATTCCGAAAATTTAAAATGTGTTTTAACTAGTTATTTTCTGTTAAGTATGTAGAGTAAGTAGGTATACTTTGCAGTATGGTCCTGCTGGTAATATGGTTAATTGTCGGTAATCATAAATTAATCTAGAAGAAAAATGTCTTATTTTAACGGAATACAACTGGTTCTAGTATTTCTTATTTTTACTAGACAACTCGTGTACCAATATTGAAAATGTGGTGGTGACGAATTTCTTTTGCTTTGTAATAAACTAATAACCATGTGATAGTTATATAATTATACCGAGTAAGTGTTAACTGCGCACTTCCTTACCTATGTCAAATACGTATGCGTTTGGACTGTTTTTTAAATTGGCCATCTGGAATCTCTTGTCGGCATAACTGACCGCGATCAGAGAGCTCTGTTCCGTTGACCAAGATATGTTTTGGATCGGTCTCTTTGGAACGCAGGGGTCTACGATTACCGCCACTGTCTGATAGGACGGAACTAGTGTTTGGAAATCTTGACATTTCGGATCAGTAAAGTACGATTGAAATATATCTATTGCATTATTTTGTTTTATGAAGTGTTCGGTAAGCTGAAAATAACCATAGGATTTTTGAACAATATTTTACGCACGTATTAATAAAAAAAGAAAATATTTTCTCATTTATATATTTGGTTAAAATCATAAATCAATGGTTTATAGTTTATACTATATACGATGTACCTTGACTAATTTTTCTATTTATATTAACGAAGCATAATATTTGATTTGCAACAGAGTTACGACGAGGGAATTATAATATAAAATTCACGTCATCATAATTATTTCATACAATTATTTTTGTAAATATATTTACATACATATGACATTGTCTTAACCGATTGTAAATACAATTTGTCCTTTTCCGCTTTCCTCCGGAATCTGGACACTTGTTCCGGATCGTCCAGGTGTATGTCGACCGGCCAGCCGCCTTCACCATGTAAAATTCCTCGATCAACAAACTTCACTCGTATTGTGTTGGCCTATACATACCGTGTACTAGTTAATAAATAATATAATACTATGTATTATTTTAATCGGAAAAAAAATGTATACCTCGTGTTCCGACCACTTGTTGGTTTCGTTGGTGGTCTTATCAACCGGATTCCTCTGTATCCAATCTTCCTCCAGACTGGGGTCACGCATCATATTTTGCAAAACTGTTGTGTTGTTGTGGAATCGACATTGTCTGCCATAATCGCTCCTTTTTTTTTCGTATGTATACATTTTTAACGGGTTTTAGTAGCGCATGCAATAACTGCTTTTGATAAAACGAAACGAAAAAATGATTTATGTTAAATCAGATGGAATACATGTATTTATAACAATATAACTCTTTGTATACGTATACGTGCTAATGGTCTCCATAGTCACTGTTTATTAATTGTAACTATAGCTACCTACTACTAAAAGAATTTTATACAATTTTGTTATTATGTAGTTTGCTGAAAATTATCATATTATTATTATCTGCATATAGTGTTGAATATTCAATATAGGGTCTTTGAATGTGTTTTTCCATGCTGGACACACTTGTATTTTCCAGTTTATTTTCCATTTATGTTAGTAATCTTAGATTACATAATATTTTAACCTCCATATAAATATAAAATATTAAGTATTTTAATTTTCATACTATAACGATTTCAAAAACAATATTTAGAATTTTTTTTAAGTAAGATTACACTCTATAGAATATATTTTATTCATTTTAGAAAAAGTCTTTAGATCTTTAGAGAAGTCTTGGAATCTATTTCCAACCACTTTTCGTTAAAACGCAAACTTTTATGTAAAAATGTTGGCAAGTGGGTACCTAGGTACCAACAGTTGTAGGTGTCGAGTAGGTCACTGTATAGACGTGTTAAATTCCAATTCAATGATATCTATATTATTTTCTATATTCTGAGCGGAGAGAGTATGTCTGTCAATATTACTAGGTAAGTTTATTGTTTCATGTTTGAGTAAGCCTGGGATATTTAATATTATATTTGTGTTGCCATAAGTAATTTATATTACTATAAGACATTAGTATATTATTTGATGGCAAGGTTAATTTAATTTTTACTGAAAACATTTCATATATAATAATATTTATATCAACCTAATTATTTTGTTTGAATATGAGGAATCTTGTATTCAATTTTCAAGCTCTTTGAACCAGAAAAATCTTTTTCTATAGAATAAGAACTAAATCCAAAATATCAAATATCTATCAAGAGATCAAAAAAAGTACAAATATTTTGAAAAATATAACAATAGTTTAATAAATTATTATATTAACAGTTTGTAACGTTTTGGAATTACAAAAAAATAAGAAAAATGATTGAGGTAATTACGTAAAAGCTTCAAACTCTAATTAAAAATTAACAAGACTTGAAGGTAAAATTATTATTGTTTTTATTATATATAGATAAACTTATCATAATTCTAAATTAGATTTTAAAACCGTTGAATAAAAGAAGAAAAAGAAAATTTTTTACGGATTTCTAACAACATAATAATTTACAAATGTTTACGGTTTTGACGAACTTCGTAAAAATTCTCACTTCAACCGCTCATTAAAAACTATTATGGGCTTATGATCAATTTTTTTTTTTATTACATTAATAACAATTAATGAGGAACCTTAGTATATTAAATTGTCAATCTATTTGACCATGCAAAAAATGTTTTATCGACAATTATTGGAAAAAATCTGAAGAAAATATAAAATTTCTCATGTTTATTAACAGTTAAAAAAAGAGTCAAAATATTTTATAAATTTTAAAATGTATATAAAATACTAGTATAAATGTTTGATAAAAGTTTCATTTTTATTTGACACCTCCAAGTAGCAACTAGATCCGATTTTCTACCAGAAACTACCCCCTGAGGTTAAAAATTAAAGCATTTTTCTACTATACAAGTGGTAACAAGTCGGTCATTGTAATTGATGGTGTTAAATTTGAATTCAATATTATAATATCACAGTATAAGAAAAACAATTCTGAGCGAAGACGGTCAGTCAGCCTATGATAATATTACTAAATATATATTTTAATGATATTATTGTAATTTATATATTATGACCAATGTATGTGGAACCTTGTATAAAACTTTCAATCCTTAGCTATAAAAGTTGAACATTTAATACATTTTAAACTAAAACATAAATATTACATTTTAAATTTTATAATTTTTTTCAAAATTTGAACTTTAAATGCTTATAGAAAAAAATTGTTTCTATGTAGGTATTTTTAATATTTTTCAACTGCTAAAATAACAATATATCAGTATCCTTGTATTAAATGTTCACGCTTTTTAACCCTAAAAATGTTATTGACAATTATAGAAAAAAAACTAAAAAAATTGGAAACTGAAAATGTCCGTAAACAGCTCGTTTTTCCTTAATTTTTATTTTGTTTTTCCCGGTGCACCAACTAAATTAAATTTTCCATCGAATAAGATACTGTTGAAGAAAATCGAAACGGTTTTACTGCCCCAAACAGTGATGACAGACACAAAAAAAAAAATCGGGTTAGTGGATGTTGATCACTGTTGTACAGTAGGTTACAAGTGGGTCAATGTATAATTGATTGTATTTAACTTACATTCAATGATATAATATCATTGTATAAGAAAAATGATTTTGAGTGGAGACGGTTTTTCAGTCAGGATTTTTTATATTGTCATTATTTATTATAGCCAGTAAGTTGAATTAATATTATAAAATTATTATTATTTTATTCGTTGTAATGGTGATAAATAAAGCATTAGAAATTAAAATCCCATTTTTAACGATTTTTCGTAATTTGTCGGTGGTTTTTCCAATGGCATTAAAATCATTAAATAACTTAAGAAAAAATCGAAAAATGATCTCTTGAAAGTATAATTTGCTAAAAGATAAAGTTTAAATCTGAGATAAATAAATAAATGAACACCATTGTAGAACAACTAGCTTCCTAAATCATTCTGCAGTTAGTTTCCACAATCAGAACAGTCTCATACTAAACATGACACTGTGATAATGATTTCGCTACATGATTTCATATTATAGTTTATTGTTATAAAAATATAATATAATCAAGTAGTTAAGTCAACTATAGTCAATTCAAAATATTTATTAAAACGAAACTATGCCCTACCCCCCCCCCCCCCTTGAGTCCTGACAATTATTTCATTGGGTCCTTTGTAATATTTGCAGATTGGGTCTTTTTCCTGAAATCCATCATCGTGTGTGTTTACTGTACCTATTTAGGGATAATTCATAATATTGTACGTGCAAAGCATAAAATATGCACATACGTATGTTTATCAGTTATTACCATTGATTATACATAGTATAATGTAGTATAGTATAGTATATGTATAATCAATGTTATTACTTATTGTACATATTTTATGGTGAAAAAAATATATAATGTTTTTTGTATTTTTTTTTAACGATATAGGTATTTAATTATTTATAATTCGAAAGTCATTAACACTGAAAACCATTATTCAACACGTCGTGGTCTAGACTCTCGCCCCGATCGGTTGGCGGGCCGTCGCAGTCGGCGGCGGTGGCCGTCAACCTATGCGCCATCCGGTCGTTGACAGCCTCCTCCTGGCGCAACAGTTCGGCGGCCGTTTTGTTGACGGCCTCGGCCTTCACGAGCGCTTCGCGCTTCAACTTCACCACTTCACGTAAACGCGCGTTCACTTCATCTAGCTCGGCCGCGGTGACTTCGCCACCACCGTCGCCGGCCTGCAGCAAACCGTCCGCGAACTGCCCGAGCTCGGCCGCCGCCCTGTCCGACGCGGCCGCCGCGCGATCGTTGTTGGCCACGAGGGCGTGCCGCGTCTCGGCCACCGCGTTCCGCGAGACCTGGGCCACAGCGTCGGCGAGACGCGCGCGCCGTTCGACCTTGGCCCGCAACAGCCGCACGAACGACTTGTCCCGGACGACCGCCGACTGCGTCCACTCCGCCAATTGGGCCGCGATTTCGGACGACCGCTGTCGGTAGTACTCTTCGCACGGGCTGCTCATTGTCTACGTATTTTAGTCTAGAAGCGTGTCCGGAAGCTGTACCGGAAGTTCGATAGATGAGTGGCTGCTGATGCAGGTGATTCAATAATTGTGCAGTATACAACCGGTGTGTTATATTTCGATAAAATTATATAGATAATATTGTATAAATCGCTCGAATGACGGTTATTTGAGATCTAACGATTTAAGATATATTTTGTAACGATGTGCGGTCGTTGGGGAAACACACAATAATACTTACGAAGTCTAAAATATGGTCTAATCAATATAATGAGTACCTATCGATAATGTAAAAAAACAAAATAAAAATATTCATATTTATTATAATTATTTACATATTTTAATCTCCTTCAAAGTAGGTTCCCCCCCCCCTAATTGATATAATTGTTCATGCTGGACATTCCTGATACATTTTCTGCACAATATATTAGATAAAATATTATATGTTCAACGTATTATAGCCACGGTACATTTTTTTTCCATACAAATGCGTTATATTAACGTTTTTTCGCTAGGGTTATTAGGTAGGTATGCATGTCTTTTGTAAATTAAGTATTAAAATAATAATAATAATATTAATAATTAACATTAGTTTCAACGAATAAATTTTTTATGTGGCTTGGCACGACGCGTTGGTTGCAGTTCGCAGCTATTTTTTTCCAGATGGGTGACCACCTGGGTTTGTTGTAGTAAAAACCTTGCCACACATACACGTGTTTCTTATACTTATACTCTTAATTTATATATAACCAATTTACGTGAAACCTTGTTTTAAATTTTCAATTCTTAGCTATAAAAGTTTAACATTTTATACATTTTTAACTACAGTATAATTATTAAATTTTAAATTTGATAAACTTTGTCAAAATTCATACTAAAAATGCTTATACAATTTGTGCCTATGTACTTTTAATATTTTTCATCTGCTATTGTAAAAATATATCAAGAGCCTTGTATTCAATTTTTACGCTTTTTTACCGAACAAATAATATTTTATTGACAAATGTAGAAAAAAAAAAACTAAAAAAAAATTAAAACTGACAAAGCCCGTAAACAGTTCAAAAAGAGTCAAAATATTTTCAAAATTTTATCGTGTATAGAAAATGCATATATAAACAACCAGTGAAAATTCCATGTGTATATGTTCATTTGTTTTAGAGTTAAACCAAAAACAAAAATCGATTTTGTCAAAAACCGATTTTTGCGTAAAAATTCCCGTTTTTCTTTAATTATTATGATGTTTTTCCCGGCGCTTTGAAAAATATTGAGAACTTTAAAATTTAACCTCCCAAATTTACAAACTAGATTCACTTTCCCATCGAAAAAGATACTGTAGAAGAAAATCGATCAGTTTTACTGCCCCAAATCGTGATGCTGACAAAAAAAAAAACACACGCATCATTATAAAATCAATATATTCATCGCTCCGCTCAGAAACGACTATAACAAAAATAATTTTCTAAATATAAATTGAATTAACAAACACCTGTTAATATTATTTGTTATTTACCATGTATTTTTTTTTTATTTCCGTTTCATTTGGTTTTCAAATTATTATACAGATCAAAAATCATATTGATAATTTAGTTTTTACGAATTTCACAAATTTCAAGTACAAAATAAACAACAAAATCTTATTAGGTAATAGGTATATCATAATCGTTCGGTTTAAACTGTAATAATACCAATATAAATTATACCAATATAATTTAACCACATACTTATATGACAGAAAATTATGGTGCAATTATAGGTGGTACACTGGTACCCAATGTGTATTTATAATCATTTTAGTAAATGCAACCGGGTTATTATTTTTTCATAATTATTATTATACTGAGATATTACTGCCTCTAAATTTATCATCTCGTTTGAACCGCATCACTCCAAAGTCGTTTAACCTGGGTGGGCTGATTCGGCACGGGCCACGTGCTCAGAGGCTTTTAACTTATTAATTGCCTAGGTTTATCTAATGTATCATTTGGGTTAGTTAACCAAATACATTTATACATCTTTATGTTGCATATAATAACATATTATACGCATACCTACCATATCGGGAACTTCTTACTTAAACAAGCACTTATACATTATATTAAATCTATAAATTATTATTTACGACATGAGTACTATATTACATATTATGAGTAACTATTATGTATTATTGATAGAATGAATTGTATATTATTAAATGTATTACTTAAACTCACTTATTTTTTAATTAAAAGCCATACACCTACTATATGATATGTTTGGTTTTAGAAGCTTAGATCGTATTTATTTATTCGTCATACCTTTATTTTTTACATATTTATATACTCCAATACTCATATTATATAATTTATGTAAATATGTTACTAATATCTATACGACTATACCTACTTAGCTGGATGTTTCTTATATAAGTACTTACTAGATATTATGTGGTTCAATGCTCCATATTCACAAATATTAGATACAAATATTACCCATTACGACTTCAGTATGTGAAATACCTATATTATAATTAATTGGTGACTACCCAGTACCCATATAATATTTAGTAGTTTAAACGAAAAAACCTATTACGTACCAAATTTATGATTTCGTGGTTTTGGTATCTCTGGATTCAGAAAAAAATAAACTATTTATGGATAAAATCTTCTATGTGCTATCTGCATCATAGAATTAATGAAAAATGATTAATAAATTATCTTATGTGTTACCTATAATAACATATTACAATAAATCGTCTATGAAATACCTTCTATGTGCTATCTCCATAAAACTCTATCGTAGAAAAATCCTCCTACATATTATGTGTTACTAACTATAAATCTTTATGAAATAATTTTTTTTTATTTGAAACGATTTATTTGTATTATGAATATTCGGATTTTTGCTCATGGGAGAGTTTTTATGTCAATTTATGTTTTAAAATAAGTATACTATTTTTGAATGTCACATTGTTTTACATTTAAATAGGAAATATTATATAACATAATATAATTTTTGATTTTAAGTGGTGCAATATAAGTATTTATTTTATAGTAACGTGTGATTTTTTTTTTTTGAATTTCTGGAAGTAAAATGGACTTTGGTATTTTGGGAGGGAGAGAGTTCAAAAGTAAAAACTCCCTATAGTAGATAGGTATTCAAGATAATCGGCCTGCCTTTCTAAGAAACAAGAATATTTTGCTAAAAATATTCCTATATTACCTAGTGCCTAATTCATTTTTCTATAAGTAATAGGCTGAACTATATGTTACTAACTATTAATAGTCGGTACTAATGTACCGTAAAATAGTGTAAACATAAGTTCGTATAGTATTTTAATACGTTAAATCAAATATAAATATTTTGAAAATTGGTTTATATTAAATGTAAAATAAAGTACCCACTCCGCAAAAAAGTTTTAAGTCTCGACGAATAATGTTTTTAAATTACATCAAAATGTTTAGATTACCATTTTCTATGTATGGTATAGTTTTTTAAATATAACCACTTATTTTTAGCTATTTATAGACATTTTCAATTTTCAATTATTATTAGTTTTTATTAATTATGAATTATTCTCGATAAAAAAATGTGTGCTCTATCAAAAAGCTTAAAAATGTAATAAAGTTTCTCATAAACTGTAGTAAACACTGAATTAAAAAAAATGGATTAGGAATTCAAAATAATTTTTTATTTAGAATTTTACTAAGTCACGAACATTTTCAAATTATTTGGTTAACAATTCAATATATTTTTAATATTCAAACCTAAGGTGTATGCAATGTTCCATATAATGTTTGCTTACGATAATTTATAAAACAATTTTATGCGTAATTCCATTAATATTTTTATGAGCCTCTGAAGATTAAATTATGTCATAGGTAATTGAATAATTTTGCGTAAATTATCGATTTCTTTTAAATCATTTTTTTTATTGTTATTTAAAAATTATTTATCGTACAAACTTGATACACACATATAACTTGAATAATAATTGTATCAACATTAAATTTTCCAATTATTATGACCACATTTTGCACATTTTATTATCAAGAATTTTGCAATTTTCAATTTGTATTATAATATGCGTTAGTTAAGAATGTTATGGTCATTCAAAGAGAAGCATTTTGACTGCTCCTGGGGTGAATATCCTTTTTAACAATATGTATTTCACAAAGTTTTTACACAGACAAGCTCGCAAACGTTTTAAAAATTGTGTTTAACAAAAAAACGTGGCCAAGCACAACCAATACATATTATTATACGTAGTTCCTAGTGTGTTGTATACATTATATATTATAATAAAAGCAACTTGATTTGTCCAGAGTAAATGTAAATAATATTTAAAATATTTAGAACTCCTATACTTAGTATGCGCCACAGTTAAATTTCATGCACTGCAATAATACGTCTTCGTGTGTCATTGCAGTAAATGTCTAGATTTCTCATCCAATGCACCTTTGTAGATCATAAATAATAATATGTATTCCTAGTACTTACATTTTGGGGCAATAATTGCCACGATCGTCGTAAACTTTTTATTACACCAAAAACCTAACAAATCATAATGCCTACCTACCACCACCGTATAATAATGACGATGGTAAACAGTATATAGTTTATATTTTAAAAACGCACGGTAGAGTTATAAGTGCTTGTTGTGGTATGAACTCAAAACGGTATACTACAATATAGCAAGTATCAACGTAGTAAAGTAAAAAAAAAAAAAAAAAAATCGAAAAATGTATATTGAACATAAAACGGAGACGACTTTTGATTTATGCATAATACGACGCGATGCACGCTGCCCATAATATTATGAAGGCATTATATCTAGTCGATTTCAAAGGGAAAAACTCGAAAATTAACTACGTAATTTATTTTTCCGCACTCAAAGTGGTTGATTGTATTGTAATTACTATAATATTATTAAAACACGGTCATAACTTGTATAACTTTGTGTGGTGTAGGGGCGCGTCCCGTGAATATTAACCACATAATAATATTATATAATATATTATTATGCAAATAACATAAAGTAGGGTGAAACGGTTTACAAAGGAACCTCGCTCGTACATCGGAAAAACTTCAAAGTCGATATTCGGTGGATTAGGTTTATGTACGATAAAAAATTACATTATTATATAGTTTAAACTGGGCTATAGGTGCTTTAAGTATTCCGTAATGGACCGTGGTCATAGTGAAGGACGATTCGTTTTCACGCGTTGCATAATTTAGGTTAATTCCTCGTCGTCGGCCGTACTATATATAAATTATAATATTATATATTAGTACCTATTTAATAATATTTTCCTGCGTATAACAGCGGCAAAGTACGAAAAATATATTATTTAATTCGTTCTTTACAATCGCCACCCTCTGCTCCCTGCACCCGCGGTATACTATTAAAATTGTTTGGTAAATTATTGTCACTATTATTATTTTACACTGCACAGTATCCGTACTCATGTTATAATGTGTACCTACGGTAGGTAACCTACCTATAAATATGCGTATTAAACCGAAGTACATTGGGCGTGTCGGTACACGAGTAACAGACGCGTTCAACACCTCAGCAGCGCCGAATAACACAATATTTAAATAACAGTTTTCGTACGATCACGTCAACTGAGGGTATTTTTTTTGGTTTTCATAGAAATTTTTCTCCGTCTATAATATGTTGATAGTCGACTGCAACTACTACAACACACGCGTTCGGACGAACGGCTCTCCGCGTACCTTTTATTCGGTATGTTGACGTCCGTGGAAAATCACACATTATAATATAATATTACCCAAACCTACTACACACAATAAAGAAAGACAAAATTATACGGGCTGTATACACGAGCACTGGCACTTAACGTCTCGTAGGCGTTCCGAAGAATGTTGTATAAACATTATTAAATGAATGTTAAGAAGCAGCTCGTCTGTCGGTCCACCCGTAATTACATACATTATTACAACACGCGTTACGTCTTGCGCGCCTTAAGGGACAATATTTTTTATTAGGTAGGTATTATAGAGGTCGTAACTATATCGTATATTCGTACGAACAACGTAGTCTCTCCCCTATTGTAGAAAATAAAAGGAAAAACACAATAATTAAAAAACGAGAGGCTAAAAAATTCCGTATCGTCGATTTTTCGTTAAGTGGCAGTGTTGAACGAACTAATTCTCCGTTTGTTCCCAAATCCGTATGATACGTATAATCGTACGTGTGTGTGTGTGTGTGTGTGTGTGTGTGTGTGTGTGTGTGTGTATATAATGTTTTACTCTATCGTATTTCACCGCCAGGCTGTAACAATACTGCTATAATTACCGGTCGAACTAGAAGGAATGGAAAAAAAAATAACCGTCGAAAACACGGGCATACAGTCTGCATTCCTTGCGGACACGCGTTTTTTTTCAGCCTACGCATCGGTTAAATAAACAACACACTATTATTAATTGTGTCGCAGTTATACCTAAGCTACCGTGGTATATCCAAAACCGCGTTTTTTTCACCGTCCTACAATAATATTCGCCTGTAATATATCGGCTCACGAATTCAAACTTTTATCACACCGTATAGGTTATATTATATTGGGGGCTGGGGAGCTATAATGCAAATCGCGATTCTCTCCCCGGTCCTCGATAATATGAAAAACGAAACATCAAATGACGTACATAATACCAAGTACGTTTATTGTTTGCTATAAAAAAATCAAGAGATAAGATGATCATAAGAGATCTATATAAGATAATATTCATACCGATAAATTTAATGATATATAAGTACTGATATAGTTCTAGCTTTTAGTTTGGTAGTCATATCAGTTTTCCCACATACATTATAAGGTATGATTAAGGTATGATTAAAGATAGGTTTACATAATTTAAATTATCAAATATGTTTTTCTATTAATAAAACCTAAAAAATTAGCAACAAAACGTATGTTGTAAATACACGTCATACTAATTATAGGTAATTATAACTTTATAAGTTATTAGGTACTCATTCATTTAGAATGAAATGCTTCTATTTTTTTTTTTTCATTATTTATTAAAACACTTTTATCAAACAACATTTGTTTCATACATTAAACTTAAATAAAACTTAAATATAAATTATTTATTGAGAATATTTTTCGTACATTTTATAAGAATCGATGAAAATTGATAACAATTTAGCTTAAATTAATCCCCTTTAAAAAGAAAAAATGTATTATTTATTTTGTTTTCTTATATTATTTGTATTAGATAAGCATACCAGAGTCCAGAGAAAATCGGTGGCGGCTTCACACTGTCTGAAAAATATAATTTTTGTCATGTGCAATCAGAAATATATTATATTATAAATTATGGATTGGTATAGTAAGTTTTATATTATATAACTTACATCACAACCAAAACACAAATAATTATATTATTGGTACAATATATACAATTAAAAAAAAATTAAATGGATTTTTTAACTAATTCTTTTAAAACCATGTTAAATAAAATATGTAAGGAATATTTTTATAAATGTTGTAATATTATATTTTGTTCATTAAATTTTTGTAAGTCATTTTTCTTGTGTTTCAAATAACATAAATCCACGTCCTAGTTATTTCCCAAAGAAAATACAATCGGGTAAAATACTGAAAGCTATATAATATACTTATTTGTTATTAAATAATAATTTTAAAAGTTTTTAGTTGCAGTTGTGTTAAGTAAGATGTGAGTGTATCTGTTGGGTGTCGATAAGAATTTAAATAAAGTTATCTTGCATTGCATAAAACGCATTTAATACGTATATACTTTTTCCCTAGGTATAGTTTAAAATACTTTATATCTAACTATAATAATATAATATTATTGTGCACGTAGATTCATAAAATATTGATCACAGTAAAACGAGCATTTCTTCATTGCCAAAATAATGTTACGTATCTCCAAAAAAAATCAATAATTGGCAACGATGACAATATTGTTATTGTAAAGAATGTTGTTAGCTTAACCTAGGTACGGTTAAAAAATTAAAATAGTAAATTAAATTGTTTTATTTTTGCAGCAAAATCTTTACATATCGGAAATTGTCACATCGATATGCAGAGACGAATATATAAAAAAAAACACATCCATTATTGGGTTTGTGTCCGTAAATAGAATGAGTCCCACCGTAAATATACGAGCGCGTGACCACATTTTTACACAAATTGTGAATTGTTTTAAACATTTCATGCTGAATACCATTTACAGCAGTAAAACAAAAACAACAATATTTTAATCTCGTTTTAAGTACATTCGTTTCGAGCAATTAAAAACACGACGTGCAAAACAAACAAAAATCATATTTTATTTTGTTTTTAAAAGCTACTTTCATTTTTTTTCACTTCCGTGTTTTTTCCATACATTCATACTGACTGGCCAAGTTCCTGATTTGAACTCATCATTCTAGTGTGATATAAAACTATGATAGATAGGGCAGACTAACGTATGGCTTTATATGACATACTGTTTTGTAAATGGTAATATTATAAAAAACAATAATATTAGTCAACACTTGAAAATATAATATTTGTATATTTGTAGGTACCTACTAATACTATGCACACATTTCTATAGTCAAATAATAAATTTATTATATTACACAAAATTTGATTCATTTTTTAAAAAATATGTGAACTTTCATTTTACCCGGGTGCTCAGGTAAAACGACATACAAGTCATGTTTGTATAAGCGACCATATAGAAAAAAATGATTTTTTTTTTAAATGCATTATGATATTATTTATACTATCTTTATAATATTTTAATTATAACAACTTAACACTGATATATAGTCACATTGTTTAAAAACATTTAACAGTAAATAACAAAGCTTAATAAAAGTATACTATCGCTAGGTATGTCATTTTCGCAGTGGTAGGTAGTACAAGTTTTATTTAAGTTTCCTAATGCAAAAGTACTAGTACCAAGCTTATTTTTAACAGAAATAGTTCACTTTTTTTATTCAATTTAAAATATACAATCTTAAGTACGAAAAAATGTAATATCTAAAAATTAAATCCTAGCTTAAAGAAATTTACTTTACTTAATTAAACATTGTGATCAAAAACTGTTTCTTGATGAAGTATTAAAACCGTAATAATTTCTCACATCTTCAGTGTAATATCAGTTACAGAGTCACAGACTCAAACACTTACATACAAAATACATACACTTACATACAAAATTATCACCGTAAATCTCTTGCACGCGCACAGCAACACAATTAATTACATTGAGTGAGTAGAAAAAAAAACAAGTCTGAGTCCTGTACACATTGCACACGAGGGTCTTATAAAAAATGCGTAGGTTGCTAAAAACGGTGTTTGACCTGCAGGTTTGGAGATATACTTGAATACTTCTAATAAGTCTGAATATTTTTGGTGTTTATACACGAGGTAGGTGACATTGAAAAATCACGTCTATATTTTACTGCAATATAATATTATTTGGTCGGACTTTTGACGTTAAGCATTTCAAAAAAATATGGGTTAAATATAATTTTAAAACATCTATGCATTTATTGGATTTTAATTCTAGTGCATTTACATAATATTATGTGATACCCGTGCACTATATTTAGGTACATTTATGCTGTACGTATCACGTTATTCATACAAATAATTTATTTATAGAATATATAAAATAGAAATATAGAATGCTAAATTAATTATAATATCCATTAAACACACCAAGACATTATATCTGTTGGAAATGGGATGTTATGACTCATGATACAATTCAGTAATTTAAATTTTGAACAACGATATTAAACTTTCACAATTAACCTAAATAAGTGCATTAATGTATCAATTGTTTTGATTATTTTAGAATGTTTCTACTATTTCCAAGTAATTTAAAATAGAATATCGTTATAACTAAAGAAAAAATGTGAAGTTGAATTAGTATGTACGTTTTGAAAAATCATCACTCAATTATATGTGGTACTTACTAGTTACTTTTTTAATTAGGAATTAATAATATAGTCTATAATAGACTTTCATTTATTAATGTAAATTAATAGGATACATTAATTTTGTTTCAAATTAAAACTGTTACCTAGTATGCCTCAAACTATATACCACAGTTAGTTTACGTATCGCACGAAGCCTTAACGAATTTCAACCTTTTCAATGTTTCAAACGTTGGCCTTCGTACTGAAAAACGTTTTCCGCTATACAAATTTCTCTGAATTTAAGTCGGGAGTAGTGTAAAGGCGGAAATAGTCTAATCGATAGATAAAATACAAAATACCTACCATGGTTGAGTTTTTTTTCATACTTTTTCCGCTTTCTGATTTTTAATGCGATTCTCGCAGACTATCTAGTAATTTATTACAATCAATACTTATTACTTAACTTTACATACTATTCTATGATTTTGACTTAAGTTTATTAATCAAAAGTAGCTATATTGATTCTACTTAAAATTATAACTGTTACCTATACCTATTGTATCTCGAAATATATACCATGTTAATTTACATACCACTCCAAGCGCTTACGAATTTCAACCATTTCAAAGTTTTGTACTGCAAAATGTTTTCGCTATAGAATTTCCTCTATATTATATAATTATAATAATATACATTCTTCCAAATAGAGATGCAGAATTAATACTAATATACAATATTTAAAGTTTGAAAAGTAATACAACTGGCCTTAAAATATGACAAATTCAATAAATTCTAATCGATCATAAACTGAATAGCATAGTTACCAAATAATCTCTTATGAAAAACAAATTAGGTGTTGAATAAATTATTGACTAATAGAAGCAGACAAACAACACAGCAGCAGACAAATGGACAAGAAACTTTACCCGTGTGATGTATGTGAAAAGTCGTTCAGCCAAAGTAGCAATTTGACGACACATCAACGAGCATACACTGGTGGAAAACCATACGCATGCAGTGTATACGACAAGTCATTCAATGAAAGTGGCACATTCATAAAACATCGACGAACACACACTGGCAAAAAACCGTACGAGTGCAATGTATGCGAAAAGGTGTTCAGTAATAGTGGCAATTTGATGAAACATCGGCGCACACACACTGGTGAAAAACCGTACGCGTGTGATGTATGCGACAAGTCGTTCTCTGAAAATGGCGCATTAACAAAACATATTCGCACGCACACTGGCGAAAAACCGTATGCGTGCGATGTATGCGATAAAACGTTCAGTAATAGTGGCAATTTGACGACGCATCGACGAACACACACTGGTGAAAAACCTTACGCATGTGATGTGTGCGAAAAGGCGTTTTCTGTAAGTAGCAATTTGACAAAACATCGACGAACACACACTGGTGAAAAACCGTACGCTTGCGATATATGTGACAAGTTTTTTGCTAAAAGTGGCACATTAACGAGTCATCGACGAACCCACACTGGTGAAAAACCGTACGCATGCGATATATGCGACAAGTCGTTCAGTGAAAGTTTCACATTGACGACACATCGACGCACACATACTGGTGAATAATCTTACGCATGTGATGTGTGCGAAAAGGCGTTTTCTGTAAGTAGCAATTTGACAAAACATCGACGAACACACACTGGTGAAAAACCCTACGCGTGCAATATATGCGAAAAGTCGTTCAGTGATAGTGGTAAACTGACAAGCCATCAACGCACACATACTGGTGAAAAACCGTAAACATGCGATGTATGTGACAAATCGTTCTCTGAAAGTGGCACGTTGTCGACACATCAACGCACGCATACTGGTGAAAACCCGTACGGATGTGATGTAGTCGATAAACCATTCAGTAGCAGCTTGACAGTTCACAAACGGACGCACATGCCATACTGACTGGATTGATCAAATAACTATGACCCAATACCCTTATTCAAATAAGATAAATCATATTAATATAAGTTAAGGTAACGCTGTTGATGTATTCATTTTGTGATGTACATAGTTGTTTCTCATTATTAAATTGCTAATTTGACATTCGAATAAATTAATACTTTATTAATATATTTATTTTCTTATGATTTCTAATATTTAAAAAAACAATGGGTTTTTAATTCTCTATTTAAAATATTGAATATAAACAATGTATATTTTGGACTTCAAAAATATAGTCGAGTTAAAAATATTTTGGAGTATCACACAGGGGTATGTACTTAATATGAACTAGTCAATGATTATTGAATTATTCTTGAATTATCCTAAAAAAATATCTTTTAAGGCAATGCAGCATTTTTAAAATCAGTAGATTTTTAAGTTAAAGTTTTAGCTGTTTTAGTATTTTTATGAACTAATAAGTAATAACAAATAATATATTTGATATAAATTAAAAAAAAACATTATTTTCGATATTTTAAATTTTCTTTTTAAATCATTGAATATAAAACTTGTTTATTATGAACTTGAATATTATTATCTAGTTAAAAATATTTGATGGATCATCGTACCGTTGTTGTACCAAACGAATTAGTCAATGTTAATAGAATTATTGTTTCAAAAATTTGAGGAGTGACAACAAAATGTTTTATACAATAAGTTGTCGTATACGCTGATCACATCAGACGCACACAAATAAATGAAAAAATAAGACTATTCTAACTTTTATTGAACACGGACGTCCAGTGGTAATCGTGTCACACGATTACCACACTCTGACCACTTTTCTGTCTTAACATCTTCTTTATACCTATATTAATTTTACAATTGACTCATTATCGAATAACATCGATATTTGCTTTAACCTAGTTATATTATGTTATGATTAACTTATACTTAATGTTATTAAATTACATAATCGTTGTCTTAACCTAGTTGCATGCTTTCATATTATGTTTGTAGAATTTGAATTGTTTTAGTTTTATATAGTTTACCTATAATTGATTTTATGTTTATACTTTATATTAATGTTAATGTTAATATTAATTGAATTATTTTTTTAAATAATCATTTGAGCCATGGTGTGTCGTCAATGCAGTGTTTTTTACAATCACTATAGTATTTTTAAGATAATTTGTACCCGTTTTAGTATTTGTATGAACTAAAACAGATAATATTTTCTGACTAATTTAAAAACAATTTAATGACTGTGAATATTGATTCAAATAATGTATACTTTTAAAAATGATACTATCTATTGAACAACATTTCACAAACAAATGATGATTACAAAAAATAAAAACAATAACAAATTTCAATTACACACCAATGATGATTAGACTTATTGTACCTATTTTATTTAAACATTCATACAAATTAAACTTTTTATTATAAAACAACAAGACAATAATTTATTTATAAACTAAACCTTAATTTTGAACTTATTGCACTTTATCAATTATATTATACTGTAGACTACAACAGTATAAAGAATACTAAATTCTAATTTTGAACACTTATAAGAAAAATATTGTGACTATGTATTTTCGATAATAACTTTTTGGTTTATGAACAAGTTATTAGAAACATTTTATTAGATTTTCAAATTTTTTGACAAAGCAAAACATTTTTATAAAAAAAATAATTTGAAAAATAAACGTAAACGTCTATAAATAGTTCAAAAACCAGTCAAAAACTTTTAAAATTTTATCTTGTGTGGAAAATGGTTATATTATGATAATTTTGTACAAATATCAACTACCTTTAACTTCGTTTATTTATTTTTGAAATATTAGATAAAAATAAAAACGATCTTGTCAAGAACTAGTTTTGCGTATAAATTCCAGTTTTTACTTAATTTTGTTTTGTTGTTCTCGACGCTTTTGAAGAACATGTGGTTCTTGACTAAACTGTATTCAATTTGCTACTAATCGATAATTTTTTTCACTACTTTTCGTGTACATTGACACAGACAAGAAAACACATCATTATAAAATCAATACATTCCTCACTCATCTTAGAATTTAAAATATGAAAAAACATACAATTTTACGAAAAACTGGCTTTCGAAATAATTGATTTTGTTTTCTTGTAATAACGAATACAAATAACCGTTGATATTTAAAACTGTCACCGAGTATTGTGGTTTTATTCATGCATTCTTCCTTATTAAAATGTGTTTTTCATATTATATTATTGCTATTATGTAGTTTTAAAGTTAATATTGAGCTACCGTAGAATTGGTTGAATGTATTATATTATTAATATGTTAGTGAAATGACTACTCAGAATCTAAAATGTATTATTTTGTGTTATTCTCAAATCTTTATACGCTTTCATAACCGTATAATTTACAACTATGATAACGTGGAAACTATTGAAAGAATAATCGAATTGTATTTTGGTGCAAATTATATAATATCTTTATTTTTGTGCAAATTGACTTCAGCTGCCCTCCAGAGATGTACAAGCAATAATTGCTGCAACAATTATTCTTTTATAAGGAAAAAAACTATGGCTATTATTATTATATTATTCATCATCAGACCTTAAAGTTTCATTCTGTCAGTTTAGATCGTAGCATAGTTACATTGTACTTAATGTTATTGTTATACTTACAAACCTGTATCATACTTTGATATATTCACAATCCGTACTATGACGATGGTGTAGGCACATAGCTTTCTAATAGTTATACGATCATATTATTTATAATATCGAAATTCAGTGAAACAATATCATACTAATATGTGACACAGCAAATTGATCTTCACAGCAGTCGTTTTCGTGTACCTAAATCGCCTGTCTAAAGCACCGTGATACCAAAGTATCATGCGTAATACCTATTACACGTGAAATTGTTCCGACGGCGATAACTAAGTAAGCGATTATAAGTTTTCCCGTATGCTTGATGAGCGATTGCAGTGGCGACGTAATGGACATTTCGAGAGTTTGACAAATATTTCATATTGTATCATTGGTATAGGTGCTGATTAGTCAGATAGGTACATTTTGAATTACTAATGGATAATTATATAGTTAGAACCATTACAGTCACATTGTATTAAGCTTTTTTAAATAAGTATTTTAATGACTTAGTGGATTTTTCAACTGTTCATAAGTTGACATAATTCATAACGTAATTATACTAGAATATAAAATTTAAGACTTAATAGTTTCTTATACAGTCATACCTAAAAACACAAAACAATTGTCCTTTTTTTATCGTAGGCTAGTAGAATACATTTTTCATGCCCTCAAATCTGAAATAATCATCGTATGGCTATTTAATGGCCGCTTTATGTTTTACAATATTGTTTATTTCAAAATTTACAAGATGCTACCTTTTCACTGTTTTTGTAAAACTTGTCCATTAACATAATACTTTACCTTACGTTTAGGATATACATACTTATCAGTTATCATGAAGAGCTGACTTCAGCAGTGAACTACATGTTTCGTCCACGCGACTTTCATTTTTTTCTTATTCTTCACCACTGTTACCGTTATAATACATTTAACTAATATTATAACCAAAAGTCTAAAAATCTAACTAAAAATTAGCAACAGTGAAAATATCATCTTTTACAACCATTTTTCAGAGAAATCCCTACAGCTGTAATGGTTTTGTAAGTTTTTTTTCTCTTTTTGGTACGTGCACAACTTCATAATAATATAATTATAATATTTGTATACATCTTTTGAAAAGTTTATCATTTACCATCTCATATAGTCATATTGTAGTTTATAGGTGAGGGTTTTCAGAAAAAAAATTCGATATGACATTTTAATATGCATTTTTGTAATTATATTTAAAATATATATATAAATTCACACGAATATCTCCGTGTAACGTTTGATATGAAAATCAAAAGTATAAAATACATAATACATAATCATAAAAATATAAAACAAAATATATAGACATATAGGTTATAATATATTGATTACAGTGAACCGTAGTTTGTTTAGAAAACGAATCTTCTTTTGTGTAGTTTTACGACCGACAACAACCGTAATAACTCTTATTGTGACGGAACACTTTTGTTAAATTCCTATCGACGAAGTTTTCGTTCTGCCTGTCGAAGCAGCAGAGGCGTCTTTGAAGTTATCACCAACCAGTGATAAGATTTGTAGTAGATGTAGTAGCGTTGGTGCTGGTGGCTGGCACAATTACGCCAATACACATTGTGACATGAAAAACAAAAACAAACAAAATTTAAACGTAACGAATATAATAAAAACCTATATTATATTATATTGTATGATATACAAAACTTTCCCCCCACCCAAAATATACACTGAAAAGTGAAAACGAGCAAATTTTTTTAATATACAATAAATTGTTTTTAGAAACCCACATGCAATCATTTTGGTTTCTTTACAGTAATAATATAATTCATGTTACGTTTTATTGGAAAACAGTAATGAAAATAATTTACTGAACAAGATAATCATAAAAAAAAAAGTTGTAAAACCAATGTGTTAATAATGAAAGGGTGTATATAAATAGGCAGTGGGAGTCAGACCCAACTTTAGCTTTTAATACTTTTTTGAATTTATAACGTTTTTTAAAAAACCATTTAAAAAAAATATATTTTTGCTCATATTCATAAAAATTATATGATCGTATTTATTTCATTAAGACACATACGTATTTCATAAATTATAATAAATAACGGAAATATATGAACTGCGTAGTATCAGGCACACACTCAGGATTTTTGTTTGGGGAAGGGGGCATAAAAATTTCTCAATTTCCTTCCACATAAGTAAACAATTTTTACACATACGTATATGTACGTCCTTATCATGTACTAATTGAACTATTTACGTGTGTTATAGGTATCTACTATATTTGTGACGATATGCTATAATATAATATCATTTAATGTAAAAAGTATTTTTTGAGAGATCTCAGCCCCAAAGCCCCCCTCCCCTGAGTGCGCAACTTCGTAATATAGTACAACAATCTATTTACTCTAAACTTTTTTCAATTTTTTTTAACAACATTTTATATGTAAACATTTGTTCATGGTTAAATTGAGTAATACGCGACAAATTTCTATAAAACACGATAGGTAGCATTCGATTCGTAGCAGTCAACACCAGTCTATATAATATTACTTAATTACTTGGGCAAATATTTGATTCTGTTTTCTTGTATATTTTATATAGTGTTTGATTTATTTGCTCAAAGTTTATCCAGAACCGTGACGTGGGATAAATTAATACAGTAGGTACCTACCTAAACATTAAAATATTGAAACTATATATTGTAGGCAACGCAAACGAGAATACTGCCGGTTATAAAATTGCATTTCATTACCTATATTCATTATTTGGCGAGCGATTTTGATCGGTTCGCGGAATCAAAACCGATCAGATTTTAATTGCGTTTGCATAAAGTCATAATAATAAGACCTCGTACAGCGGTTTTCTGGAAACCGGACGGCTTCCGTCTTAATCCACACTCACTTCGGTGTACAAAAATACTATATAGGTGCCCGTATCGATTCGAAATGTAGCATATTCGGTCCCGTAAGTCTGTTACGCGGAGGAGAGGGGGACGAATTTCGTATACTTGTATTATGGAACGTGCGAATCACACCCGGTGGGGCTGCAAAACCCCATGCCACGCGCCACCCCATTGACGGCACTCTGAACACAGCGTGTTCTGTCGGACGAATGTCAAATAATGTGAAAAGTTCTGAGACGTGCGTGTGCGATTTATCGCATAGGTGGTGTATAAGGTGGCCTAAACAAATTATACGATGTATAGAGGTATATATATAAATATAGGTAACATATATTATTGTGTATAGATAGATAGTATTATAGTGGTACACTCGTAGGGTATTACGAATATGCCACGTGTGAGGCCGACGTCATTATCTGCAGTAAAGTATACCTAAGCTCCGCGCTCGAATAATCCAGGTAAATAAAATCACACGTGTAAACAGCAAATTGCGTTCATGTTGTACCGATCGAAGAGGGTATAAGATATATTGTAATTTGCACCTATATATTTCTATTCATCGCTCAATGTATAAATATTAAAAAATGTACGTACTAATTTCGTATAATGCGCTTAATTGACGACGGTGACAAGACAAATAAATAATAATACTATAATAATCATTAAGCAATAATAATAATATTATTAGGTATGAATATTTATTAATGTACTATATTATGTACACAATAGTTTAATAAAACTACAAAAATGAATAATTGATGAATGTGGTAGAAGTGTAGAACAGTCAAGTAATTATAACATTATAAGCATCACCAAAAGATTTCATAAATCGCTATACGAAATTTTATATAGAGCGTTATTGGTATTTAAAATTGTATGAGATTTAAAATTATCACTTTGTGATTATACAATTCGGCCGACACTGTTAAAAAAATAAAATGAAATATTATTTTGTAAATCATCTTTTTTGGAATTTTGTCGTAGATTATCTATTCATCGATTTCGATATAGATATAAACTATTACAACCCATCAAACGTATATTATTATATTTTTAAAAAAATGTGTGGTTTTACCTTTTTTAAAAATGTCTACATTTTCAGAATATTATTGATTATTTGATATCAACGATAAACACGTGAGTGCAGATCACATAGCATACCTTTTTTAACCGAAATAAAAAACCGGGTGCAGATTACATAAAAAAGGTTTTTGGGTGCACTGTTCAATTGCTGGTCGAGCTTACATAAACCGTCTGGCCGATGCAAAAGACAAGACTATTTCATTTTATTTTGCTTCTCTTGTAATTTAAGCACACCCAATATGTAAACGTATATGGAAGGCAATCAAATCGATAGTGATTGTTACGTAGGTACAAGGTACCCAAATATACTAAACCCATTATATGGTCATGCTTGCGACGTGTATTCCAAATTCTGTTGGTATAACGTGCAATGGCTACGTTTTATTTCAGGCTAGCTTAGAGAAGTTAAAGTTTTCGAAGTCTTTTCAACAGTTCTACAATAGGTAATTAACATTTAATAACGTGATAATAATAATATACAATGTTGCTTCATAAATAATTGTTTTATTTCTGCAATGTTTTAAAATGGTTTTGTTGGCAATTTTAAACAATTTTCAGCGTGATATTTTCACTTCCGTCTTAACCATTAAAGAGACTATATTTGGTTACTATAATCTGTTCGGATAATGTTCAGATGACCCGTTTCGTACACGGTACACGTTTTTTTTCCAGCGTAACGTCTGAAATTCGAAGATCGATCATCATATAATATACAGGTATGTCGAGTCGACTTAGTGTAAAATCGAAGGTATAAAAAAAAAAAACTTTATTGTATACAATATTATATATTTCGTATATTACATTTACGCGTATGCGTATATATGTTTGGAAAGGATTTGACATGGTTGATCACACTGCAAACGCAAACACCTAATCCTCCTTCCACCCTCCCCCCTCATCAACAGAATATACACTGCACGGATAGGCTCGGGAGCTGCGGGGGTTGTATTAATAGGAACCGGAAACGCACACCATCGGGATCACACTACGCACTTACACGGTATTAATATATTACAGTAATAAGATTATAACTGTCAGAGTGCGGCGACGACTACGCTCGGGGTGGCCCGCCGGAGACGCAGCCCCCCTCTGTGAAGGAACCGCAGAAATTTCCCCGTGAGTACACCGCCCCTCCCTTCCATCAAAGCGCCAACCACGACCCGAGATCGTCAGGCGTGACGCGAACTTGGTTAAGAGGAAACGACGTCGACGTACTACTATCTACCTATATCGTATAATATGAGCATACTTGTTAAATATTATTATTTAACTAAACATTTTTATCTTTGTGTTTCAAATATTTTATTTTCACTTCAGAAAAAACAAAGTGGAGGTCGCTCTGCTGTACAGTAGGTTACAAGTGGGTCACTGTACAATGGATGGTATTAAATTTGAATTCAATGATATAATATCATTGTATGCGAAAGACGATTCTGAGAGAAAGACGTTTTGTTAGTGTGGATATTTTATATTATGTTTATTGCTATTACTTATTATTAATACGGTAGCCGGTAAGTTGAATTAATATTATAAAATTACAAAAAAATAACTAAAATTGTTATTCTTGGTTATTTGAAATGTAACTTCCTCCAATTTTTAACATAAAAAATTTGTTTTTATATTTTTGAGATTTTTTGGTTACAGAACAACCTACTTACGTGGAACCTTGTTGTAATTTTTTAATGTTTAGCTATAAAATTTGAACATTTAATACATTTTTAAGTACAAAATCATTTTGAAATTTGAAATTTGATAAATGTTGTCAAAAATCAAACTTAAATGCTTGTAAAAAAAAATTGTGCCAATGTATTTTTAATATTTTTCAACTGATATTGTAACAATATATCAGAAACCTTGGGTTACACTTTCACAAATAAATAAATACAATAAATTGTATTGATAATATTATAGAAAACAAAAACGTATGGTGTACCAACAGTGCACATTGCCTCACAACTACAGTGCTCCAACGTACACCATAAGTAGCCATTTGCATAGGCGTGGAACATTTAAGGAAAACTTTGGGCGATATTGACTGACTCGACTATTATACCAACGATAATAATTGTGTTGGATTTCGTTGAATAACATGAATGATGATGGGTAAAAAGCGAATAGAAAGTACATGGGAAGTGGCATTGTTGTGTAGTGGGTATCGAAGTACCTAACTCGTCATTGAGAGGTCACTGCAATAATGGATGTTTTCAATTTGAATTCAATAATAAATCTTTGGATACGAAAAAAAAATATGATCAGAAATGGTCTCAGTGTGTTAGAGTTTCTATTTCTATATAAAGTACCTATAGATATTTTATAATTTATTTCCAAGTAATATATTTTTATATTAGAATTATGCTAAATTAAATTTATTTTTGACAGATAAGTTGTACCTATATATTGTATTAATGATTTTATATAATTATACACACAATTATATCGTAGTACAAACAGTTTAAAATTTGTCTAAATATTTATAATATTTTTTATAATTGCATTGCTTATTGAAAGTAATAATATTCAAAATGTTGAATAGTACTTATTATTTTTTATTTAATCGTTATTTTTTGTTTAAATATCTAATTGTGTACAATTTTGAATTTAATGTAAATAATTTGAGTATAAAAAAAAAAATTATGCAATACCTGTTATCGATATTCTTACATTTCTTACACTTATATTTTAACAACAATATTACATTTTCAAATATTATTGATTTAGAAAAAAATCAACACAACATAAATATTCTAATGAAGTTAAAAGATACAAATGTTTATCATTAGCTCAAAAAAAGCTAAAATATTTTTAGAAAATAGTTCATTTTTAAATTAAAACAAAAAAAAAATAGTAATTATTATAGTTTTACCCAATTATTTTGAAATGTTTAATTAGGATTTTTTACTTTTAATCCACCAAATTACCAGCTAAATCTTATTTGATACCAAAAACTTCCCTCAAAGTTAAAAATTCAAGTATTTTTAATGCACCTTATACTGGTGACGTCAAAAAAGCACTAAAAAATAACACATCATAGTATAACCACCCAGAATTTAAAGATCAATTGAATAATTCAAACTATCAAATAATTAAAAAATTCTACCTATAAAATTAGACTGTCATGACAAAATATCTATACTGTTTGTATCTGTCTATCAGCATTGTAATTTGTAGATGAGATGATAGCTATGAAGTATCACCTACCTAAAATTGAGAACGTTTTTTATCAGTGTAATAGTATGCTTGTAGCTAGGTACTAAAATATATGACCAGTAAACAATATACTGAAAATTTTATAAATGCAGTACCTTACTTGCACGTTAGATTTAATTAAAAACATGTTTTTTATATAAAATAAGTATTATAAGTAATTACCTAGATAATAATTAATTTTAATAATATTTTAAATTTTAATACGCTGAACACCTACAACAATATTAACTATCTTTGATCATTTACATGTCAAGTATTTGATATGATTTCAAATGTATAAGATGTATAGTGCGTGATATCACCAAACTGTTTATCGATTAAGTAAGATTTGTTTATAGATTAAAATTTGAAATTTTTTTTTTTCATAGCTTATTTAAGTCTTTTTTTTACGTTGTTATACTATTGATTCTGTCTCTTAATTTTTTTCTCTGGGTTTTCTCTTAAATTCAACTCGAATATTCAAAAGACTGACAACATCGACTGCAAACTATATAAATAAGGCTCGGAGCTCCAATGCCCACCATAACCTCCTCAAATTCCGAATATAATATATTACGGTTGATGAACTTTCTACGGTGTCTCATCTTCTGTAATATAATATAAATGATATTCCGATGGCCACGTCGAGAATGCCCTGTTTGTCATCGTACCCTTATAACAATATATGTCGTACCGTCCGAAAGCGATTTAATAAAGTCCGTTCCGTGATGCGTGACGATAAGTTACGCAGCGAATTTCCTGATGAACATTATGCGACTGCGTTCTGATTGTGTTCGGCGTGTAAATGTGCGCCTATATATGCGTTCCCCGCTCGGGTAAAATTGCCAATTTATCTCGTCCCGACAGTTTCGTGTATCCCAAACGCCCTAAAAACGTATATACCCACCTTACACAATATAAGTGAACAACCCCAGTCTTGACGCACAGGTATAATATACTTTCATACGCGCATAACGGCGACGGTGTCGGTACGAAATGGGTGACTTGGGTAGCTCTGCGTACACGGTAGGTGTACCCATACGATTTATGCGCATACGCGCGAATACTGCTACTGTATATTGCGCGTATATAACAATGTGATATGTACCTACGACTTGGTTAATGGTTATGGCATACGGTTAACGTGACGGACGCCGATGACCATCCCGACAGACGTTTCGAGCGATCGGTTTTCAAACGGGACGAGAAATTATACAACGACGATTATAATAATAGGCTTATTACAATAGCTGTACCTATACAGAGCTTTATTTGGCATGGTATGTATTTTATAGACAGTGCCATGACGTCATATATTCGCTTTTCAGGTCAAGTGTCCGTACTACAACACCGTGACGTTTTCTAAGTGCTAGTAATCCCAAACTTAACTTTTGTACGGCTGGGATCTAAAGGAAATACAATAAGTGCATACAAATTCAGGCACTGGAACCGAAACTAAAAGAACCAGTTATGGAACCGGATCTTTTAAAATATTAAGAACCGGAACCGGAATTTTTGAAATAATTAGGTTCTTTTAGGTTCAAAATAAAATTATATAATTTATCATAATTTAATGGTATAAATGTTTTGTGTATAAACTATGTATCGATCATATGAGTTTTCTAATATTTCTCATACTATTGATTAAACCCACATTCCGGATAGGTATTTAAAATTTTTATACTTTTCGTTACCTAAATTATCTGGAACAGGTACTGAAATTATTTGGAACTGGTACTCAAATTATTTGGGATCGATACCTTCATTTTTTTTTTTAATCAAAAAATCAGAACCGAAACGGAACAGTTGTTTTATTTTTGGAGAACCAGTACCGGAATCGATACCGATAAATTCAAAAGGTTCCAGTCCCCCTGCGTACAATAGATAAAAAGAAAATTACTCAATTTAATAAACTTATTGACTACTTTAATGTTCGAAGACTACCTCGTTCCATGGATAGTTCTGTTTATAAACGAATCAGATCGTGTTCACGGTAACATTTTAAAAATAAATCCGTTCAATTCATAATATCGTTCATAAATTACTTTTTTACAATTTAAAATTTAAAACCCAAAATAAATATTATATTCGCAAATAGGTAATAGTAATAAAACAAATTTAATTTAAAAGTATATCATTTTATTTTTAATGTTTTATACTTTTAGGAATGAATAAATGAAAATAATAATAATATTTGAATTAACTATAACAAATTTCTATCCACTAATTAGAAAAACATTTATTATTTTTAATTGAAAAGATATCAGATTCCATATTTGTATTTAGTTTTAGTCGTATTTAATTAATTGTTACAGAAGTTATCAAAAATTATATTTTTTTTTAGTCCTTACATCAATGGGCGCTGAACCAAACATTTACAAGATAGATACACTGCAGAAAAGGAGACATGTGTTGAAATGTAAATATTTATTAAATACTTTTTGGGACACTAATAAACAGTTATCATTTCTCTATATTTACTTTTCTAATACCAACCTAATCACTTAATTGTTCATCAGACTTAGGGTCATCAGGTTTAGGAGTCGATTGGTAGGTATTAAAAAGAAATTTATTTCTCCTTTGTCTTAATTCTGATTCAGTCTATGTGGACTAAAACCACTAAAGCACCTTAATAATTTTATGTTCATGGTTATCTACACATCGCAACTATACCTATTTATACCTATTACTATACCTATACCTATTTATCTTTTAAATATTCTTTTATGTGTATTTATCAAAAAAATGTACACACATAAGTCTACATGGCCCAACGAGTAACTCATTATCCAACCATACTTAACTAAAGCTAAAAATATTTCGTTCAATAAGATCTCGATCCTCCCTACTGGCCTACTGGTCTAAACAAGCGTAATAGTGTGCAATGATAATGCTTTTTGAGAAATAAGAAATGTCAGATATTTTTAAAAAAATATTGAAATATATATAGCTGCATAATATACAGAGTGTTAATAATTTCGTGTGACAAAAATTACAGGGATTATGTTGGCTTACGTGATCCTCACCATTTTTGTCACACAACATATTATACCGAAGTATCCTGTATATATTTAAATATTTAAATTGTACGTTAAAACTGTTTAATGGGCACTCAAAAGTTATTACGACCCTTACGAGCACCTTTATGACCCTGTATAATATGTATATTAAATAGAATTAACAGGTAGATATACTTAGATAAATTTATAAAAATAGGCCAATGTTTATATCAATTTTAATTATTGTTATTTAATTATTATTACCTAATTATTATGTATTATTTATTAACCATGCCTATTGTTATTATACCTGTTTGTTATAGTAATATTTCAATTGTTATAAAATTAAATCAAGTGTATCCAGTAGGATGATTTATCAGAGGATGTTTGACCTCAATATTATCTTAACATTTTATGAACAAAACATGGTTTTTGTAATATTCAAACTATCTAAAAGTTTGAAAATTAGTAGTAATCTGAGTATTTTATAATTTAAAATACTATTTCACCCATACTTTAATTAGTATTCTCTAACCCTTTAATTATAAATGTAAGCCATTGATTGATCACTTTCCAACACGAATCATCGACTACATAACAATATATTATATAAGGGTTAATTGTGTATACAAATCTGACTGTTCGAATTAATGATAAAATTATTTGTCTACGATAATTTTAACAAATATCGCTTTATATAATATGTTATCAACATAAATTGGTGTTAAAATTAAATTGTAATTATTATTATTATCATGTATTAAATCAAAAATGTACCGAGCTCCCGACCGTCCGAAGAAATAACGCCTAACCGTGGCTCGACTACATCCTACGAATAAGACAAAAAAAATTAAAATAAATCACGTGATCAGAGTAATCCGATATGATGCACAGTACATACATTATTATACATAATATTATTATGAAGAGTTGTATAATGTTTTATTTATATTATTATTACGAAAGAGCTGGGTCGTTGTTACGAAAGTCTGCAGTGTTCTCGCTCATGCATATACGTATATATTTAGGTACAACCGGATACCCGTGTGTCGTCGATCTGTGGGTTTGTCATCTTGCTCTATTCTTTTGTATGCTCCCAACCCCTGCGTAACAAAAATAAAATAATACGGTTCTACGCTAGTATTTTTTAAAATTGTCCCTACATGACAATAAATTAATATATAATGACAATAATGCACCGACACATAGGTAGTATAAAACAGAATTCCAAGCTAGTATTCCAATTTTTCTTTCTGTAAAAACCTTATTCGAAAAATATTACAAACATGAAAATAATAATATTTTAACCAAATCGGTACAGTCATTTGCAAGGTATGACCAACGAACAGTATTTTATTTTTCTTTATAAATATTGTATTATATGACGTAACCAATAGTTATCTGTAACAAATTAAAAAAAAAATGAATATCCAATATTTCTACTAATCATAATATAAATATAAATATTACCAATTTTTTAAAATGTAAAATGTAAGATTAAGATAAGGGTTAAAAAACGCAATATCAAAACACTCGAGGAATAAAAAAAATCTTAAATATTAGGTATTATTAAATCTTTAATATTTTTATATAGCTAGATTAAAAACTTACGAGTTATGAGGCAATTAATTAATTAAACTATTTGAGTCATACAACCTTTTACCTCGGATTAAATTTTTAAGCTTTTTTTGCCGAAAGAATAATTGTGAATCGATATTTAAAGATAAAAACTAAAATTAATCGAAGGCGATCCAACATTTTAGTACCTAACCGAAGTTACCTAACAATTATTTTATAATAATATTACAAATAATATAATACATTTTCATAATTTATTTATGTTTTTCACGATTATTTTAACAATTTAGTACTGAAAGTTTTCAATTTTGACCTCCCAAAAGTAGCGACTAGGAACCTCCATTAAAATTAATAACCAGAGCGTATTACTACTAGGAAAAGTGTCTCTAAAACAAAGAAACCATAGCACTCGGTATTTTTCCTCTACAAGGAAACTCTATAAATCATAAATGTGTTTTTATTAATAAGTAACCATGACAACGAAAACCTTACGGAAAATCGGTCAAAAACAAAAAACGTGTATCCAGCCCAAAAACATATTTTATGTAAAAAAAAATCATAAACATCATTGTAAAATCAATACATTCATCGCTCCACTAATAATCTTATCATAACTTATATTATCCGAATAATATTGTGAGCATAACATTATATCATTATATTACAACTAAAAGTCAAAATTCGCGAACTCATCATTACTGACCGTTCAGTAGGCGCTCTAGAACCAAATGGTCGTATAGGGGTGGGAGAGTCCGTTGGGCCCCCTAACAGCCAGCCTGTCTCTGGATTTCTGTGGCCGCGGGTATCAAGTTAAACAAGTGCCGGGACCGACTTTCGTTGGTCGGGTGCATGGACAGCACCCATAATAGCTTAGGCCGACTGTCTATCACAGCCATGGCGTCCCAGAACCGGTAGCCCTGCTTGACGTCCACGCACGCTTTGGCGGCCAGCTCCATTCCGATACGGTCGGCCTCGACCTCGCACGATCGGACGCACGGCAGTACTATGCACAACGTTAAGACGATTAACCAACAGAGGTGTGCCAACATGTTCCAACCCAACGGCAGCAGGGCCCAGATTACCGGGATCACGGGAACCAGGAGCAGTGCGGCGACCACGAATCTGATGCTGCTGAGCTGGTTGGCGTGCCGGAGCAAGCAGTGCGCAAACTCATGGCCGACGAGTATCGCCAGCTGATCGTCGTTGGCCATGGACGTCAGCCCGACGTACACCAGCACCAACCCGTTGGGCTCGACGATGGCGTTGACGGTCGGGCTGTCCACCACCACCACGTTCCACTGGCGGTCCCGGATCGCGTCCACCCCAGAGTTGGCGGCCAACAGCCGGGATGTCACGTCGGCTACGCGCACGTAAACGGGGTGCGCGGTGTCCAGCTGGCTCGAGCGCGTCGACTCCAGCAATTCCTGCGCCTCACACTCAGCCTGTCTCATCAGCATCTGGCCATTGAACAGGAACAACCGCCGACTGCCCGTCCACGGCTCCAGTTCCGTGTGGTACCACAGGTACGCCCCAAACATGCCCAGACAGCAGGCCACCGCCAGCCCGATGTACAGGCGGTTCTCCCAGACCACGGCCGAGTACTGTTGTCTGGTCTCGGCTGTGTGTCGGGTCCACCAGAACCGGGCCGCAAGACCAACGACCGCACCAAAAATGGCCGTCAACTGCATGACGGCTGCTGTAGCCATGTAGTCTAACGACGAGCATGATTTGCACATGTCCGTCAAATTGTTTATAGTGATCGCCAAAGTATAACGCGTCGATTGTTATTGTTGCAGTTTATCTGTACTTGAAACACGAAGGCTTCAAAACAATTTCATGAAATATATTTTCATTTTTTAAGCGTTAAAAGGGGAAGGGGTGGGTCGTTTCTCCGATCCTAATTCGAATTGTTATTCACATTACGTGCTTTGTGGTCAACTGAGTCTTAAATCAACACTAATCACTATACAGTGCGGTAGATATAAAATGACAAAATGAACTTAAAATAGTAAATAGATAAGTATACCGATAATGTCCAATATACATTGGTTTATAACAATATAATAAATATTATGTACCTAGGTTAGCACTGTACCTATATAATATTCAAAACTCTTGGTAACACGAATCGTTTACATTTAGTAACGGTTTCGAATGTTTCGATATTTTATAAGTATATTTAATATAATATTATAGCCACTATATATCGACATATCGTAGATTAGGTACCTATCATAATTGTTCAACTGAAGTTCGGTCTTTTGAGTTACTTTCACAGTTTCACTCCAAGATTCGATGTCTTAAGCGCCACACTACATATCCGATTAATCAACGATTTTATCGAGAACCTTAAAGCTGAAATTGAAGAGAGTGTAAAACATTATAGAAATTGAATATACCGATAATAAATTTAATTAATTGATAGAATTTACCTAGATGGCAAATGTAACACTAAACTGCAATAAACAAAAAAATATTAATTAAACGGCTCTTTTTGTAACATAGGAAACGTTTATTTTTCATATTTTTTTGGGATAAAAAAATTGTAGCACACATTTTTTTTGTTTAAATAATAATAGCTGTTAAAAGTACATTTTATGTGAAACCAATTATATTATACTCATAATATATAATCAACCTTTTGTTTGAAAAAGTTTTAATCAAAATTTATAAAAATATAAAATGTAAATAATTTATAAAATTTCAAATGTATATTAATTGCAATTAGTCTGAATATATGAAAATTGAATGATGTATAAAATATTAAAATTCAAGTTAAGTAACGGGGGAATGAATGTTTAAAGTTTTTTGATTGAAACCTTTTGAGCTATAACAATATAACAAAAAAAATTTAGATTAAAAATCATTATTTTACGTTTGAATATCAAATGTCATCAAACGCTCGTAAAAAATAAATGTTTTTAGATGTTAAACTGTTTTTAATTAGTAATAAATATTTATGTGGAATCTTGTATTACATTTTTAAACCTTAGTTGTTAAAATTAAAAATTAGGTATATGACTTCTTAAAACTAAAAATCAACATCCATATTTCATTAAAATGTCAACTTCAAACGTTTATTTTCGATATTTTTTAATTACTGTACTAAACATTTATAAGGAATCTTGTATTATATATTTTCAAGCTTTTTGAATTAGAAAAAATAATAATCGGCATAAGAAAAAAAAAAGGTGGGTAAGTGGATGTCACTCTACTGTACAGTAGGTTACAAGTGGGTCACTGTATAATGGATAGTATTAAATTTGAATTCAATGATATAATATCACTGTATAAGAAAAACGATTCTGAGCGGAGACGGTATGTCAGTCTAGGTATAAGATATTTTATATACTTATCTATAGTATTAAAAAAAAATTGACCTATAATAGGTATCTATAATAAATTCCAAATTAATCATATCACAATATCCATTAGGTACTTATAACGCGTTATACATCAAAAAAATCGTAG
>NC_042493.1:81643177-81685978 GCF_005508785.2 Acyrthosiphon pisum
AAAAATAAATTGTACTCATGTTATTTTTTAGATTTTTGGTAACAGAATTAACTACTTAGGTGGAATCTTGTTTTACATTTTTAATCCTTAGATATAAAAATTGAACATTTTATAAATTTTTAACTACGAAATAATTATTCAATTTTAAATTTAATAAATTTTGTCAAAATTCGATCTTTAAATGCTTATAAAAAAAAAAATTGTCCCTATGTATTTTTAATATTTTTCAACTGATATTGTAACAATATATCAGAAGCCTTGTATTAAATTTTTACACTTTTAAAACTTTATTGATATTTATAGAAAAAAAAACTAAAAAAATTTAAAACTGACCATGTCCGTAAACAGCTCAAAAAGTGTCAAATTAATTTCAAAATTTCATCGTATATAGAAAATACTAATATAAACATTCAGTGAAATTTTCAAGTATCTACAGTCATTCGTTTTTTAATTACAACAAAATAAGAAAATCGTTACATGAGAAATAGAGTGAATATCAAATGTTGTAAAAATATGAATTTCAACCGATCATAAAATTTTAATTTGACTTTCTTATAGATATTTTTTGTTTGATAAAAGTAGATAATCTTATAAGGAATCTTTTCTTACATTTTAAAATCTTAGATTTAAAAAGAAAAATTTTTACGAATTCTTAACTCATAATAATTTGCTAATTTTCGTGATTTTCATGATTTTTCCATATTTTGTCAATTTTTGAACTTTAAATGCTTATAAATAAAAACTGTGACTAAGGATTTTTAATATTTCTCATCTGCTTTTGAAACAATATACTTGGAGCCTTTCATTAAATTTTCAAGCTTTTTTAATCAACAAATAAAATTTTATTGATATTTTTAGAAAAAAAACTAAAAAAAAAAATGAAAACTGACAATGTCCATAAAAAGCTCAAAATAAGTCAAAATATTTTTAAAATGTTATGGTGTATAGAAAATGCTAATATAAACATTCAGTCAAAATTTCATGTATCTACGGTCATTTTTTTTAAAGTTACACCAAAAACCAAATTCAATTTTGTGAAAAATCGTTTTTGCGTAAAAATTCCCGTTTTTCCTTAATTTGTCTTTGGTTTTTCTTGGCGCTTTTGAAAATTACTGGAAATTTAAAATTTTGACCTCCCCAATATTGCGTTTATCAAAAACTGGCAAGGCTAAAATATTTACTGTTTGTTTTTTGTTCGCTGATTATTTATTTTGAAAACTATGAGGAAGAGTTTTTACCGAAGTACCAATACTAAACCCAATTTGCTATACCAGTAACTATACCATTATCCCTCATAAATAGTGTTTGAAAATTTCATGAAATTTAAAAAAATGAAATATTTCGTGAAATATTAAATAATTAATCTAAATAAATTAAATACCTCATTAGTCATTGACACACATTTTTTTCTTAGTTTTAATGTATAATAATATAATATTGTATTTTTTTGCTGTACCTATTATTTGATATAAAAATGTAAAATAAATAAGGAGTAGATAGGTATATTGTATATGTACCATGTACGTGGTAACTTATATAGTTATATGTTAAAAATCATATCAGAGTTTTCTTGATCGAGAATCCTTATGACATGTATTTGTATAATTGTATATAAAAAAAACATAATAAAAATTAAAATATAAAAATGGAATATAAATTTAAAAAAAACGCTTGGGTATAACGTTTATCATATAATGTGTTATCATATAATGTAATAATTATGTTATGTTATGAAGATCATTGTTTCTTATTAATGTTAACATGTATTATAATTATATAAAACAAAAAACATAATAAATATTTTAAAAAAAACAGTAAAAGGAAACTAGTACTTAGGTATATATTATAAAGATCATAGTTTTCTTGCTAACGATTCACATGAAATAATATAAATTATAATTATAATTTATATATAATAAAAATATAAAACAAAATAATATTTAAAAAATAAAAATGAAATAATTAATAAGAATCCAATATATCACAAAACATTGAAATATTTCATGAAATATTTCTCATACTTCAAACACTACTCATAAATGAAGATCGAAACTTGTTTTAATTTAATATAAACAGTGCACTTTCTACCACGTATACATAACACATGTATTGATATCAGGTAGGTATAGTACCTATGCTTTTAAATAATGTAAATAATGTATCAGTAATGTATTATCAGGATGACTGGTGTAATGATGTATTGTGTATGTTGCATTAAACTGTAAAAGCTGATTGAAACATAATTTTGAGCAAGTACTTATTCAGTATTCACAGGTTAGGTACAAAAAAATGGATGTAAGTACGGAACATTAATCAAAATTTAGCTCACACGGCTGGAACTTTAAACACATTAATTTGTCTAGTTCTTGTCAGATCTCCTACCTATATACGCCAAATGATATAATATACATTTCTTTCCGGCTAAGTAAACTAAATTTTGATTTATGTATTATTTTTTCCAACTAGTCTATAATCTATGAATGTTTAGGGCTATTACTTGTAGAACCAAATGTTAGCATTTGTAATTCGGCTCGTTTAGTGTTTACCATTTTATATTTTTCATTTCTCAGACAACAAATTTAATGTTGAATTAAAGAATAATATATTATATTATGATATTTATTTTTCAAGAATTATAACTTTGATTGCCCAATGAAACTGAAAATACTTTTAGCAAGTACCTGGATGAAGCAACTGACTAGAAATCCAGAATACAAGTGCGAAACTGGCCATAATCTTGTTTTAGACTAAACGTTTTGATCGATCGCTGTACCACATGCAGTGACAACTAACCTGGTATTATTATTTAATTATACTTATTTATTTTTCTATCTATTTATTTTTCTTTAAACTTACGTTGTCCCCATTGGTGTTGCATATACGAATCTGTTTCTCATCTGTACATGATTTATTCATTCGAGTTGGTCATTTTTATTTTTTTATAACCGTAAGACGCGAGTTGTCTAAAAAATCGTGCTACAAAACGGTCTAAAATCGTTCAGCAACTCGAAGACATTTTTTAATGGATTTAACAAGATGACAAAAATATCAACTGTTGTGAATGCGAATCATAAAAAAAATGATTCAAAATGGAGTTCGAAAGTTTTTTTACTATAATATAAGTTTTTTTTTTTATTATTAACATAGAAAATTTACAATATGTATAGCAAAATATGCAAAATAAGTAAATATGATAAAATATATGATGGAGAATATTTACAAGATAATATATTTGAGGAGGGAGGCTGTCCAGTGACAGAACCTAAGAATATTAGTTATACCGTAATTATTGTTTACTTCTTTTTATTATTATTTTAGTGTAATTCACGAATATGAATAAAATATTTAAAACAATGTATTTCCAAATAAAAATAGGTATTTTGTCATGCAACTTGTTTAAGTCCTTACAAACCCAAGAATAATACCTATATAGAAAAAAATTGGAAAAAAATTGTCAATATAATACGGCTGAACGGGTCACTTGGTTTACTTGAAATATAATATTCATAATTTAAGACAAAGGTATGGAATCAAATATGGGTTTTGGATAATATTTTGGGTTTCAGCGTCGTTTAACTAGGTACTTACCTGAATAGTTCCGATTGTCGATATACATGGACTAAAATAACAAATATTACCGTAACTGTGGGGTTAAAAATAGCTAAGCTAGTCACATTATTCCTATTATTATTTTGGAATGAAAAAAATCGAAATCCTTTATAAATCCTCGAACCATATATTTGTATATAGGTATTTATATATTTTGGAGTAGCTGTTATAATATACGGGTTCTGCCCAAAACAATAACGTCTCGTAAGATCATGTTACCGTAAAAGGTTTTTTTTTTATCATCTATGCCATAAACTAGGTGGATTAAGCTTAAAACGTTTGTAATACGCATGTATTCTCGGTGTTTTGTATTCCTGTTTATATTTAACCACCCCAATATCGCTTCAGGACTATATATTTGTTTTTGTTTTTAATCATTACCTTCTCAAATTTCGTCACAATAATAATAAACTATATAAAATATACTGACATAGTAAACTTATATTTTGCTTAATCAATCTAAAGTTTTTAGTTTATAGTTTTAACACGGTTTTACGCATGTAAATCCCTATCGTATACCGTATTATAAACACTAACCAAACTATCATGTTAATTCCCTAAATAATGTTATATTTTAGCTATCTATTTAGTCAGACTTAGTATGGAAAATTAGAAAATATGGTAAACAGTTCCTATAGAGATACCTTTATAAACAAAAACTATAGCACAACATAGGTATATTAGGTATAATTAAATAAATTGTTCATTACCAAATTAAAAACTTAGCTATAATTATTAAATATACCTATCTATAATCGATAGTACATGTTCACATTTGTCTTAAACATAGGTACTTACACCTAACTATAATTACTTAACAACCAATATAAGCGATTTAGTAGGTGCTAGGTGGGTATTCCTATTATAGTATTATTATAAATGTACTGTTGTTGTTCAAGTTCTACAGAATCTATAATTCAAAAAGTAAGTTAAGTGTTACATATTTCTGAATTCAAAACCATTTAGGTACCTATAACCAAATATAAATCGATGACTATGAAAGTAACAAATATGAAATTTAAATATGAAAAACGTGTTTTTACTTGGTTGGTGGGACTAAAGTTAATACTTTACAATGACTTACTTATATTACAGATATGTAAAACTATACAATTTAATTAGTGTTTTTCAACAAATATCGAATTGTTGAAATTTATTTAACAAAAACCATACGGCCACTACGTATGTGTAGCACAATAAGTAATTGTCATTCGTACGGTTCAACTGTAACACGGTATATACCGAGGGAAGAACTTCTTAATGGCATAACGGTGTTATCTATAGAACAATTTTTCTTCCGTGCAATTTATAGAAATCTCTTTTCTCTTTCCCTAACGATACAAACGGAGAACGCATAAATAAAACATTATTACCTAGTAAATTTTTCGAAAATCAAATAAAAAGTAAAATATTATAGTACAGCTCGATCGAAACCGTTAGCTTAAAGTATTACACGTAATCATTTAAGGCGTATAATACACATTCTACAATACTATTGAACGCTAAAATTATCAGAGAAAATAAAATAAATTCGTACAACATCTTATACGTTATAACGGGCTGAGTAACACATTACAGAGGAATCGGTTATTGATGTTCATTATCATACAGTATTATATATTTTTTTTTTACTCACTGCGAACTATTGTCCATACTCTATATAAAATACTGAATTATTTTTAAATTATTATCGACCAAAAAGAAAGATAAATTTCTCTTCATTTCATTGTTTGAGTTTTTTGTTGACATTTAATTAAATAGTCTTGGCAAAAGCAAATACACAATACTACCTGTAACCTTAAACTTTCAACTAAATTTATATGTTATCTAAATTTACTGAAAACAGAAGATTATTTTTGTTATTAAAAGCATTTACTACAAAAAACTATCAATCTATTAGAAATTTAATATTTTTGACTTATTTTTGAACACATTTCAAGATAAATGTGTTAAGAATTAAATTTTTTTACACAAATTTAATATTCCAAAATAGTCATTCAAATATGAATAATAATGAATTGGTTTCAGTACCGATCAAATACCTATAAAAGCATAAACTTGGATTCTCAAAATTTATTTGTGTAAAATTTGAATATACATTTAGAAAATGGTTCCGATTAAACAGAATTTAAGCTAGGTATATTATATTTCTTAAAATTCGAAGCTTACATGTTGATGCAGACTCCAGTTTCCATAACTATATATCATACCAGTCATACGTAATAAATGACAAAAATTGATTCAAAATACTGTAACCCATTTTATTATTAAAATTATTTTGATTTTTCATATGGACATTTTTAAATTTAATTTATTGTATCAACCAACTTTGGGAGTTCCATCAAAATACGGTTTTTCATCACTCACCTATGCATGGATCTTTTAATTAATTAATTAATCACTTAAACCTACTTATTAGTAAGTTAATAATTAGTAAGTTTATTTGTAAAACTTTATGCGTATAGATATTAGAGATCGAATATTATTCAAAAGGATAAAAACCATTATTGTATATGACTTTTTTTTAATTACCTATACTTACAGACTTTTATTTTAATGTATGACGATGACTCATAATAACACTTACTTTTAGAAGTAATCACTATGGTTTACCTAAATTTATACAAATACGATGTTATACACAATATCAAAAGTACATGTTATAACAGATGTAGGTATACCAAAAATTACCAGTAGTAAAATTCCAAATAAATCGATTTTCCTCACAAATAATTACGTAAATAAATAATTTGAAGTTTAGTAGGTACCTAAATGGATCTTACATTATTCTAAAGACAAACCGATCATCATTATTACGAGTATATTATATTGATTCAAAGCAAATAAGTAGCTTGAATAAAATACATTCGATAATAATTATTTTAAAACATGTGCTAACTACGACTTGTGCCAAAGTAACGATTTAAATATAGATAACAAAAACGAATAATTATTTAAATAATAAATTCCGTATTTTTTATTGTTTTATTATCTATTGTATATAGAATTCTCGTGTCACAATGTTAGTCTCGATACTCCTCCGAAACGGCTTAACCAATTTTTATGAAATTTTTTATGCATATTCAGTAGGTATGAGAATCGGCCAACATATATTTTTCATACCCCTAAGTGATAAGGGTTGTCCAGAAAAAAAAAAATAAAAATATTATTATATACGATAGAAATATTTGTTTATAAATGGTTGCTATTGGTTATATATATAAAAAATAATAGTGTATTATATATTGATTGCTATTGGTTAATCGGGCATGTTTGTTGATTGGTATTATTATTTTTATCAATATATATGTCTGAGAATCGGCTATTATCTAAGTTTGTGTGCTGTGCTATAAGTAATTCCGGAGTTATGGCCTCTTGAGTGCACAATATTAATCACACAGAAGATAGGCTAATTTAAAAAGGGTTAAATTTGGTTTTTTTTACTCATCGGATTTTAGTACGGTTAGGTTAGGTTTTGTATTAATTTGATTATATTAATCCATCGTAGGTGGAATTAAGTAAAAACGACAAACTTGGTATAACTTTGATATTTTAGAGTTAAATCATACACTTACGTACAAATAGCACGGGGTCCGCGATCTACCGCAAGTAGATTGCCTATCTGATAATGTACTGCTGTGAAGCAGAAATTTTATCCTGGGCAACAGAAAAGTTAAGATAAATCTAGAACATCGAATAGGTATTAAATAACGTATTGAACAAAGTTTGAGTCATATACAGTTTGTACATTTGACGGGTAACGAAGTGCACGGGATCAGTTAGTATTATTATAATATTTATAATATTTTCAACAATAATTTAATGCTTCAAGGCTGACTATTTACTATTTAGGCTGTGCATTAATAACAGAATAAAAATTAAAATAAGTAGAAACGTACAGCTAATTTAAATAACGAGTTACTTGTGTTTCTTAAGAACTACCCGTACATTGTATGAGTTACTTTTTTATACACCAAACATTAATTTTGTGTCAATTTAACTAAGCTAAGCTATAAATACCTATATTCCACTTATCTGATAAATATAGGAACCTACTTATTTCTTTTTCAAACTTACTAAATAGCATTTTTAATTTAGCTTTATTACCTGTTGAAAAACAAAATAATGCCCATTTGGACGAAACTTTGCTGTTAAAAATAGAATATTTTTTTAAGTATAATATAATGAACTACGTTTCTCATTTTTAACGCTTATACAATGATATTTCTATTTTCTTGGGTGCCTTATTAGTCAACGAATATCACATTATTTTTTAGAATTACTAAACCTAACTAAAAGCTTACCTATATAATAATATTGACTTGTTACAGTAGAACAACATAGCTGTTCGATAAAATTAATATTCCTGTTGGCTACTGCGCCATTTATTTGAATTGTTCTTCAAAATGTTTTTCGCATATTTGCTTTCAGTGTAAACTATAAACGATTCCAAAAAAAAAAAAATAAACAGGAGTTTTCTAAATCGTAAAATCATACTGTACAAGATGATTCACAAAGCTGGGGATTATGATGTGTCTTGAACGTTCAGCCATGCGTTGATTTCCGGCAAATTATGTGGACAAAACTCACCCACATGCGGCCGAGCCCATTTGAAAATAATAATAATAATAATGAAATCAAACATTTACCAGCCCGAATGCGTTTCGGCCATAAATTTCGTCTGTTGATCCGCACTGGTGCGTGATGACGCCGTAAAAACGTCTATTCCGTAGTACACACAATGTTTGTGTGTATAGTAGAATAATATTTAGGTAGGCACAGTGACGGTGTGTACATTAACATATCAACGAGAGTGAAAAGTCTGGTTAACGATGAAACGTTACGATTTCGGAAAATCCAATGGGATTTCTATTTACCGCGAAACATTTGCACATTTAGCATTACGCCTACCTACGTTATTAAGTCGTACGAAGCCATGAAGGTATTTATTATGTATTATTATTATGCATAGTAAGAAAAAAATGTAATATCAATTTTCAGACAAATATAATAATAAAGTTACTTAAAAAAAAAAAAAAACTTTATCAATAAATAATTAAATTTATTTATTCATTTCCGCTGCCATTGTTTGCTATTTGAATTATGTATAAAAACCAGTACGATTTGTGTTAAAATAAAATTCAGATAAATGATAAATAAATACGTACAATAATAGCTAGCCTATATATAATATACATATATATTTTATATTGTATTTTTTTAAAAATAAATATGCCATTGAATTTCCACAAATATTCATCTTACTTGTTTCTAACCAAGAATAATAATGGTTATTCTGGTTGGGCACAAATTATATTGTATAAGTGAATTCAATTAATTTTAAAAACAGACTGGTGTTTTAATTATTATATTATTGGGTACCTAGGTAGTGAACAGTCACAACTGTTTATTGAAAAAAATAAACATATATACGTATTTTTTGTCGGTGAACCCTGTTTATATGAATACTTCTTCAGTTATTTTTTAATTAAAATTGTTTAAAGTCAATATAACGACGTTATATATTCATTGGAATGCAAACGATTATTCGAATGCACGTAGATCGCTTTCGAAGCAGTCTTCGAGCTCACATATTTTCATTTATGTGTATATATTGCATAATCTATGATCTGATAACACAGTGAAACAATACATTTTTTTAAAAACCGTTTTATACGACCTCCGAGGGACCAGAAATAATGGTACTATTAATATAGTTATTGTGACCGATGCCTCATAACAAGCGTAATCTAGCGTATGTTTATGCACCAGGATATTTTAATTGATCATCATAATATTACGTAAGCAGCTAGTTGGACGTGATAACCGAAGTCTTATTATTATTATGACGTGTTTCCTTGACGTTTGCATAAACAAAACAGCACAACAGTATGATATTATTACGATTGGGGCTATAAGCAAAACACGAAAATATAATTTTTAAACATAATAATCGATAAATTAATCAAAAATCGTTAAAAAAAAATATCAACTAATAATGGTATACGACACTGGTCAGTGACTATGCCTGTATAATATTGTTCCTATACTACCTATATAATGTTAAATACCATATAATAATATTATGACATCGCAGGCTTATCATCCCTAACATATTATAATATGTACTCTCCTAATAAATACTATAAGTGCTACTGATGTGATAACTATAGTAAAAATAGGTGACATAACATTTTCTATGTATTTATTCCTCGTTTTAGTCTCTGTCTCACACTTTTTACCCCTAGACTCTCCAGATAGAAGTTTCGCATTACAATATTTCTACAACTCTTAAACATTTCGTTTCTGATCCGACGTCTTATTGGCCGACCACGTGTATACCGATAACGTGTATTTGACGATGTCTTAGCACAGATCTGTGTAGTGCATATATATGTGCATAAACAACCATCAATAACCATAATATATTATGGGCGGCATTGTATAGTAATAATATATTCATATTAGTGTGACAAGGATAGCGTTTTATGCGAGTAGATGTTTACTTCTGAATAACTCGCACGGTCTGAACCTACCCCCCTACAAACACGCACTATTTCGAATAATACGATTTTCGTTTGAAACCTGACCAACCGTGTCGGAAAGCTATGTGGGGAAATTTTATTCGCCTCTTTTGAATACCGCTGGAGCGGAAAATCGAGCTGGTTAGATTTTATTTTTTATAAATTCATAATTCACAATACACAAATATATTGATGATAATCGAAAGTGATTGATCTCAAGCGATATCTATTCAACATAACATTATAATATATTATATAGTTTCGCACTGTACACCAGACAGTTTATTATTTTATTATTATTATTGCTCTTCATAGGGAAAACTGAGCTGCTCGGCATGCAACGTATTACAATTCAATATTGTATAATAATATCTGTAATATTACATTATCGTCTAAACCAATTAATATATCTGTCTAAATAGTGTGTAGGTAAATTATGTGAGTGGACTTCACGCAACGTTTTACAAAAATATTTTAATTCGTTTAACTCCTAGTAAGAATATCCTAAATATGAGTATTCACAATATATTTTTGTGACTTTAGGACTTTCTTGGACACTACAACTCTAAATAATAAGCATAATAATTATATTTTATATATTATAAATAATGTGAAAATCCATTGAAAAAATAGTTATAATAAGTTGTTTCGACAACCCAACATCTCTCCTTCTAACGAAGAAAACACCAAATAAATCAACACATTTTTCCACACCATACATTTTATCAAAAATTGTAAGCAACTGTAAATATTTAACTATTTCTTAGTCTGTTTTTACCTCTGTGTCTTAAATATATTCTAATAACCAATGATGTTGAAGCCTTTACTTTAATTTAAAAAAAATAAATAAAAATAGTTGAAATCGTAACAAGTGCAATTAATATATAATAAATGTAAATATATAATTTGATATTATTTGCTAATTAATTATTAATAAAGTCTAATAACGATAAACTCACAGTTTATGATTTATAATCTTGGAATACATACAACTAAATCCCATCGTACTTTACATTCATAATTAACATTTTATAACTACATTCATTCCTTTTCCATTGCTATGTCAAAGCTAAACCGTTTAAGTCCGAGTTAAATTATAAAAAAAAAAATGGTATGTACCTACTATTATTATGTCTGTTAAGTTTATGCATTCATAATTTATTTGTGACTGAAATATAGTATAGAATTTAATTTATTAAACTTATGCATATATTATAGTAAATAATATGCGTGTATACCTATACTGTATGCTAACATAATTTTTCACTACCTAATCATGCATTTTTAACTAAAACATGACGTGTGTTTATGGACGGTAAATCCAGTTGGGCAGTTCAAAACACGAAATATAATAATTATATGTTATCCTTGTCTGCATCAAAACGAGTCGGCTGTAACCGTCGTTCGTACAACTGTCGTGTAACCGCGATTGTTATAGTATATTATTATACATATTATAAACTCGTACAATGCTGTAATATACCTACAATAATAATCACCAGTCATCACTATAGTCGAAGATTATTCTAACCACCGATAACTTTATTAAATCGATAACTAAATTATATGAATCACTGGATCAGGATCACCGATGCAGTGTTGAATATTATACTCGTGCAGTCATGCAACAGTCTGAACAGAGTTACGGTACGATGATAACACTGCGACCAAAGAGTTGGCGGACATCTCACAAGGAATCGATAAAACTTCGGAGCCAAATCGACTCGTTGTATTCAACGTCAGCCTTTATTTTATTTTATTTTTTATTCTTCTGTTCGAGTACAAAATCACACCGACGGGTCCGAATGGTGTGTTCGGAAAATGCCGAAAAACGATACGTATATATCCTGCGCAAAATCTAGGATAGGTTTTTGGCACCCAAAACCATTCCATCTCTACCCGGCTCTCCGGACTTCAATCTCTCGAGTACTGTTGCAGGTACATCTATATGCATATACATATTATTATAAAATACCCGTGCAGCATAGCAGTATCCCGCGAACGCCCGTCGATTTTACAGCACCCCCTCCACATCATGGATATTGCTCGAATAATATATTCGGGTGCCACGATAAATTAAACGATCTCGCGCGTGTTACTTTCCACATATGCACACACACGCGTGTACACAAAGTATATATACACATATGTATAATATAAGTATACGACGAGGGGTGACAGAGGGATGTTGTGTGGGTCACCGGACTGTACGCCTACCCACCCTCGTCGCGATTTGATTCGACGCCAAAGTGTCCGGTCGGCAACGATTTATCGTCGCTGCCGTATATATACGAATTAGTTGATTAGACCGGCGGAATGGATTCGTTTTAACTGGGCCCAGAGCGACCAGAGATCAGTCGTTGGTTTGTACATCCAACACATAATATGGGGTATTATATAGATACCTATACACACAATCGCGTATATATAAATTGTGTATGAAGGAGGGAGGAGACCAATGGAAAAATACCTAACCTTTGTTCAACAAATAGGCGTTTTAAAGTAATTATAATACTAAAAAAAGGCCAAAAGTGTAAAAAAAAAATTTGGATGAGCCTCAAGCACCCAAATGTATAAGCCTAGTTACACCTATGTCTATATACAGTTATAACTAATAACTATATAATATATTATTTGTCATGATTTCAACTATTACGTTGTACTCTATCATCATGTGGACCCAGCACATGGCAGCAGTGAAAACTTAAATACCTATAACTGCGTATGTGTTTAAGAAAAACAAACGAAAAAGCATTAAAACGTGGTTTTAGAACAAAAACACTTATTATAAAATGTATAAAGAATAGTACTTTAGAAACAAGCTCTTCAGGTTTTTGCATTATTCTTAAAATACCACTTATTATCATACACATTTTGAAGCTTTTTCTATAAAATAATTATTTAGATTTATTTATTTTTTTTATTAAAAACGGATATCTGACGATTATTCACTTTTCCACGATGTACTATAAATGCAAGCTTTCTCCTAGCAGTGCATTGAAGTTAGCCAATTGATTAATAATTAACTTTTAAATGAGTCTCTGGATAATCCAGATTTTCCTGGAGATATTTTAAAGTTCCCTCTTATTCGACTTGCAGCCAGCTTCCTTTCTCGATCACTAATAGTCACACCATTTTTTACGGCCGTAACCACCCCGTTTAATTTATGCTCATTTATGCTATTTCATGAAGAACTTTTACCTACTTTTGCAATTTTAGATATTGGACCCTTATGTATTCTTCTTCTAGTTTGTCTTATATCATAAATTCATAATTCTATTATATTTATTTAATATATTTATTACCGTTTTTGGTTTATATTTCAATAAATAAGCTAATAAATATAAATTCAATGTTTTTGGTTTCACACTTTTTTTGTGAACACCTATTTTTCTACATCATTAGCGATAAAATACCAATCTAAATGTTATTTCCGCCACTTACAATCTTGGTATAGAATATTAGGCTCAATTGTTATTGCTAAAATATTTTAATAGTCGAAATTCTTCTTTTTTTTTTTTTAATTAAACATTTAGAACGTTTTTAAAAATATTTTTCATCAATATTTTCGAGATACTTGCGTGTTAAGATACAGTTAACCTGTCATGTTATATAAACTTAAAGTTAAATTTAATTTACGCTTAGTGAAACTAAACGTTAAATCAAAATAATGTTTTTGAAGTATCAAGAAAATTAAACTTATAAGTACCTACCATAGATTTAATGTACGTATACTTCGCTTTGCATTATCGATTTACGTGATATTTAAAATATTTTAATTTTCCGCTTGTAGGCACCTACTGCATAAAATATTTTCTACAAGACTTTTGAAAATTTAGCTCTTTATTCTATGGTATATAAAGTATAAACATTTTATCCGATGATAATAATAATGCGTTTTAAGTTTTTGATTAATTTGTCTATAAACATACAGTCTGAATACTTGTAAAGGATTTTAATTAATCGTTTGGTTACGGTATTTTAACAAAATATAGATAAAATATGTTATAGAAACCACATAAGATTTATTAATGTAAATTTTCAGGTGAGTAAATAACACTTAAAACGACAGAAACATGAAACAGTGGATATATTATAGGTACCTACCAACATTAACTTTTTTGTTGAACAAACTTAACCATTGTGCATTTTTAAGATCTTAGGATTTATAACTATAACTACCTATTGAAACATATCAAACATCGTTAGTTACATCTTATAAGCAATAAAATTATTTTAAAGGAGTTTCTGAATCATTCAAAAATATATCTGATTTATTATGAAATTATAGTATTATAAGTATAATACCAATAAACTATTTATATCTTCATAATATAAGCTATATCAGTATGTTTCCTGTTTTTATGTCTCCGAATTTTAAATCTAATAGGATCGCATTTTTGAATACCGTCTGTTCAAATAAAAATAATTCTAAATATAAGTTATTTTTATTTTTTTGAATTTGAATTTGAAAATTATCGTATAATATTAATAAAATATAATTGAATTAATCTGATCAACTGCCGAACGTAAATAATCTAAGAATAATACCTATCTGTTATTGTTCAAAGGTAATAGCTATTTAATGACAGCAATTACTTGAGTTAGAAAGATAAGTCAAAATTTTGAACGTTAAGTTATAAGTTAGTATTATTGAATTCTAAAAGTTCAAAGTTAATAATATGGATAAAATATTAACTTAACTCAGTTAAAAGTAAGTTGATGTATTTTATTTTTTAAATTATTATGATCTGAGTCACAAATAGTGGGTTTTAATTGTTTTCAATAATAACTAAACTTTTGTTCTAAATCAATCCTAATATTCATTGTAATGCACTTTAACTTTTTGTAGTAGTTAAATAATTAGTATTTTTGTGGTAGCTACATGTTTTGATTAAATCGATGTTGTTAATTCTTTATTTTTATTTGAAATCATAGCGTAGTATTTGTCGGTTCTATCCCAGTTTTCTACAGTTACAGGGAGATTTCAAAACGATTATCTACAAATTCAAATTTAAGTTTTTATAATAATTGTTTGTTTTTTTTAATTTTTCGTGTAATTTGATTTTATGTTATAACCGTTTATTATATATTTCTATAATAATGTACAACATATTATACGGATATATGTTTGTGCATTGTTGCACATTTTGTGTTTTCCAATTTTAAAAAATATTGATCATTATACAAAGATCATTTATTAATTATCAATTTTAACTTTTTTCTGGATTTGATTTTAGTTGTGATTTTACTGTGTAGTAGTGACAACTATGTTCTATTATTTTTATTTTTATCCACAACAAAGTAAAAATTAATAAATTAAAAACGTATCGTCTATTTCAAACGTTAAAAAACAACCAATACGTCAACACCATCTTTCATTGCAAAAACTTAGGCAACCAACTAGAGTGAAAGTTAAACCAAAATCTTGAATTCAATAATATTAATCGATACTGCTCACTTCCTGGACACCATAATAGACAAATAGATCTTAAGCATAAAACAACTGAATAGGAAAACATTTATATTGGATACCTTGTGGAACAATAGTAACAGCCTTTATTGGTTGTTATTTTATTCAAGTATAACGAACAAAATAACATCTATAGTATTAAATGTAACGCAATGGAATAAGTTTATATCTTATAATACTTTTCAAACAATTTTATGTTCTTGAACTTCTGTTAATCATTCAAAACAAATACAATGGGACAACAATTTTATTATAGAATATCTGCAAAATCTGAATCATTAATTTACATCATATTAATAACAGGCTCACATTATCCACTAATAATTTAAATTGTTTAAAATTATTGAAACCATGTATAAATTCAAAGACTATAGAGTTAACAAATATCAATCAATAATTTTATATTTATCACCGGAATGTATTAGAAGTGATTTTATCAGTATAGGTATATTATATTTAAGATTATAATTTCAAAATGGATGCCATGAAGGATGATGAGAAATTATTTTTACTCAAATTACAACAAATACACTATGTAAAGTTCACAAACATTGTACTAAAGACAGATACAGTGAAATATTTATTTGTACTCTAAAACATTTAACTAGGAAAAATATGTTTTTCTAGCCAACCCATCACAGCTTCGCCCGTGACTGGTTGTTTATTTTGCCTTTGAACGATATGTATAATTTTTTATTGACATTTTTTCGTTTAATGTGATCGGCAAGTAAATATAAAAACGGTCATTAAAAACCTGTTGAAATGTTTCTAGCGGTATTAATCTTATATATTTTTATAGCAGAACCCATGAATTTCATTACCCGTAAAAAATCACAAATCTTAAAAAAAAATATGATTGTTCAAATACTATTTTGGGTGTAACTTACTGCAGTAAGTGCAACTCGGCCACCCTGGTAGGCAATTTTCAATAATTCGATTTGATGCAAGCTTGTACCTGATCTGCCCAATAATAACCAATGGCAACTGATAATAAATCAACACTAATTTCTACTATTAACTGTAACCAATGGCAACTATCAATAAATAAAAATACAATTTCCAATATGATCCTCAATGTCAATGTTTGAGCACCTCTTTAAAATCCTTTCTTATTGCACGGTAAAAATATAGAAGAACCACTATTCCAAATTTCAAGTTCGTATATCAAGTAGTTTTTGAGATACAGCGATCAGTGACTCAGTTGTACCTATTTTAGGTATATAATATATACGTATAGATTCCCTTCTCTCTCCCCTCCGAAAAAAAAATGAAATATCGGGCGATGTTGTGACACTCAGGAAGGTATTTGGAACGCTCTGTGAAAAAAAATTGGAAAAAATTAATAGTGTAGTCACAAAAGGCTTGTTCTTTTACGTATAAAGGATTAGATTAGCTTAGTTTTTTAATTTTTCAAGAACTTTATACTCATTTTTTATTAACAAAAGTTGTACTAAAACCTTCAGCAGACTGTCAGGTACAACAGTAAAAAATGTCAGCCAAATCGGTTCAGTAGTTTTCTCGGTTAGCACGGTCGTAGAAAATGCCTTACAATTTTATATAATAGTATAGATTAAAAATAACAATAAATGGTTTACAAGATGCTAATATGTCCATATTTACAAGTGCTGATAAAGTTATAAAACCTTACTTAATTCCATTATAATTTTTGTTGACGTGATATGAAACTCACAATCTTTGATAAGATAATACCTCAGCATTTTTAAACTTTCAGATGCTAGCTCTGTATTTAGCACAAACATAAAATACAAGCTTTTTAATAATACTGAAACAAGATGATACGAATTTACCCCATATATTTAATGTTCATTCGTCTGCAGATACAGATTTCTCAGAATTTCGGAAAATACATGCTGGAATCACAGTGTTTATGGATTTATGGTTGTCGATAAAATACGGGAAATGAATGAAGGAAGATATAGATGTGGTTTTCATACATTTATTAAAATAAAATAATTTATAATATATATAACGTAACGCTGTTCTTATCCACATAGTGATATTAGTATAGTCATATGACACGGTTATATTGTGTTTATAATTTACAATGAGTAAAGAAAAAGTTTTGTTAGAAAATTTAATATCATAAAAAAAATGTAACGAAAAATAATGGAAATAAAAAGTGGGGATAAAAATTTGGACAACTATTGTAACGGGAAAATCCTTAAGAGAGCCAACAACCCGTAGCGTATTATTATGTATCTATGATAACCAATCACATCACCGTATTAATGAAACACGCCGTATTATTGGCTTAGGGAGAAATTCCTTTAATAGAAACTCTAAGTTAATTTCAAAGTCAACTTACTAGTTAAGTTAAAAGGTAAAAATCAAATTACATTTTAAACTAGTATCTACCTAATGCCACCTATATACTTGTGTTAATTAACAAAAATAAAAATATTTTTAAACCTAATATTGTATTCGATCACAACCTGTTCAAGCGAATTTATCTCACCCCTATTATTTTCGTATAAACTGACACGTTAAAGTCAGGTATATTATACTTTTATAATATATATTATTCTTCGTAATGTTATACGAATGTGATTGTCTTTCAAGTTTAAAAGGTATCTACTGTAACTACAACTCACTGAGCGCATAAATTCCGTAAAAGCAAGCGTTTAGTCACAGTAATAAGTAAATATACTGGCTACCGCTGCTGTGCTTTTAGAAAGCTACGATCTCGTTTCTCGTTTGTGCGATATATGTGTGTGAGTGTGAGTTTGAGTGTGTATGTGTGTATGTATGTGTGTGTGCAGTTGATAGAACCTACAGGCTGATTATTACAGTACGTACAGGTATCCTGATTTTACAGAATTACGAACAAAAGTATATTATAGCGTGCTGTTATAACAGTCGCCAAGGATAAATTTTGGAGTAGATAGACAATGGGCTTCTTTGTGGATCCAATCGCGTCCAGTCTGTCAAAAACGCCAAGACTGGACACGTGGATCATTGAAAAACTAGTTGACTCAATTATTGGAGAGACTAATCGCGTTGATGTTATGATTCTAGTAATAATATCATCAGGAATGATATAAAATAATATATCTAAGATATACAACTACAGCTACCTATCTATAGTTTTTAACTTAAACATACCACACACATTTATAATTTATTATCAATTACTTTTAATATGTACGGCGGTGGTACAAGTGTAACAGTAATTAACTAATTTTTGTGTAATGACGTTTGCATTAATCAATATTCGTTTTAAAAATAATGTTACAATCAACGGTTATCACATCTATCTAAATCTATAAAATATTATAAATTTGAAAATTTAAGTCTGTCTGTCTGTAATTAATAGACTCATAAACTATCTACTGGATAAATTTCAATAAAATGTATGTCAATTATCAATACATTTCTTGAGACTTGAAGGGTGGTTATAGCAAATCTTTTTTTAATCCCAATAGGGATATATAGGGGTTGGAACAGCTATCTATAGTACAACTACTAATATACAAATTAAAAAAAAAATGCATTAAAATACCTTTAAGATTAAAAGATATGAAATAATAATATTACTATTATATTCGGTCAATAATTATACTGCATCTGTCAATTTATTCTGTCAGACTATATTACGTATATACGCGTGCACCAAATATAATATTATATATATTATTATAAGAGCGCACAACGAGCTATTCACGGACAATACGGCATGGAGACGCGGCCAACTTTGCGACTCACCCCTAATATATACCTATATATATATATATATGAACAATTTATATATACCTATATTATGTTATTCGTATATTATGTACGTTTCCTATATTATTATGCTCTGATTGGAGTAAATACCTAGCCGGAGGACGCGTCGGCGGCTGGAATTTCATTAAATCCCTTTTCGGCGGCGAGCATAAAACGTTTCACTTTTGCATCGACCCGAGTAATAATCGTTGTGCACCAGCCAGCTCGCAGAAACATTCCGCCGATGATGAGCTCAGAGAATTTTAATACGCCACCGACCACTCTTTGCCAGGGTGCCGTTTCGGCGGGGTACAAAGGGTTTCGTTTCTGCCGTTCGGACATATTCCGGCCACTGTTTACCGGATGCAAATATAATATAACTTCGTCGTCCGACTTCGTCGAGGGTCAGGGCCCGTCGTAATCATCGTTGTTTGTTACGCTAAAAACTTTTGTCAGAATTCGTTGTAAACATACCTACCTACTATAACATAATATACGAATAAGATGATTATACATATGCTATATGGGCACAACGTTCAAAAGCCATCGTCCGACCGGAAATGTCAACATCGATAGCATAATATTATTATTATTTTCGTTTCATCAAAAACACGAATGAATCTGTTTATATTTTGGCTGTGCATTTTAAGTCCAACATTTTAGATTAGACGCCCACGTTTTTACAAAATGTTTATAATATGACAATTTTCCATACAAAATAAAAGTTTCAAAATATTTTGACTCTTTTTGAGCTATTTATGTACACTTTAATTTTTCAAATTATTTTTTTTACTTTTAATATATTTTCTTTTATTTTGACTATTTTTTAGCTATTTATATACACTTGTTTTTTTTTCAAATGTTTATTGCTTTGTTAAAAAATTTGAAAATTTAATACAATGTTTTTGATAAATTGTTCCTAAATCGATTAAAATAGTGAAAATACATAGTCACAATCTTCTTTAGTATTCTTTATACTGTAGTAGTAGTGTAGTACGCAAGTAGATAACTGATAAAGTGACAACACACTATTTTATCATATTTTCGCTTACTCAGAATTAACGTTTAATTTATCAATAAATTATTGTCTTATGATTTTATGTTTAAAATACGTACCACCCACCTAGTTAAATATTTATAAATATAAAAATAGTACATATATAAGTGTTGGTAAACATTTATATGTTATTTGTAATTTATTATTGTTTTTACTTTCTAATAATAAAATTATTATTTTTTTTGGAATTGTTAATAAATGTAATTATGGTGTCATTTGTAAAACATATGTTAATTATTTAAATCAATACAGCCAATACAATAATTTTTCAATTCTTCACAAATATATTATTTATTATTACAGTTTTTCACCAGTGTGTATTCGCTTATGTGCTGCCAAATTGCCACTTCCAGAGAACGCTTTGTCGCATACATCGCACTTGTACGGTTTTTCACCAGTATGTATGCGGCGATGTATCGTCAAATACCCACTTTCATTGAACGACTTGTCGCATACATCGCACGCATACAGTTTTTCACCAGTGTGTGTGCGTCGATGTATCGTCAAATTGCCACTTATGGAAAACGACTTGTCGCATACATCGCACGCATACGGTTTTTCACCAGTGTGTGTACGTCGATGTTTTATCAATATGCTACTTACAGCGAACGACTTGTCACATATATCGCATGCATATGGTTTTTCACCAGTGTGTGTGCGTCGATGTATCGTCAAATTGCCACTTATGGAAAACGACTTGTCGCATACATCGCACTCGTACGGTTTTTCACCAGTGTGTGTGCGTCGATGTATCGCCAAATTGCCACTTATGGAAAACGACTTGTCGCATACATCGCACGCATACGGTTTTTCACCAGTGTGTGTACGTCGATGTTTTATCAATGTGCTACTTACAGCGAACGACTTGTCACATATATCGCATGCATATGGTTTTTCACCAGTGTGTGTGCGTCGATGTATCGTCAAATTGCCACTTATGGAAAACGACTTGTCGCATACATCGCACTCGTACGGTTTTTCACCAGTGTGTGTGCGTCGATGTATCGTCAAATTCCCACTTTCATTGAACGACTTGTCGCATACATCGCACGCATACGGTTTTTCACCAGTGTGTGTGCGTCGATGTATCGTCAAATTGCCACTTATGGAAAACGACTTGTCGCATACATCGCACTCGTACGGTTTTTCACCAGTGTGTGTGCGTCGATGTATCGTCAGTTTGCTGTTATAAGTGAAAGATTTGTCGCACACATCGCACAGGTAAAGTTTCTTCTCCATTTTTTTCTAGTATGTTGACGGCCTACTTCTATTGATAAATAATTTATTTACTACGTAATGGTTTTTCATTAAATTATTTGGTTACTATAATATTCTATTTATAATCGATTAGAATTGACTGACTTCACCTCATTTTAAGCCAGTATCTACTTATTTTAATAGTTTTTAAACTTAAAATAGAGCGTAATATTAGATTAGTGAATATAACACAACAATTTTTCTAAACTCTATTATCTATTTTGAATTTTACAATCATAACATTTTTCCTAGAAATGAACTCTTAAATTTTAATAAATTAATTAGTTCTTGAGAATCAATTTTGTGACACAAATAATATACCGTATGACCGCAAAGGCGTAACCACTACCTGCTGGTAATCGGTTATATTATTTGGTGGCAGCACACCCTCGGTGGACCGATCATCCATTTTTTATTGTGTAAGAATATACTAGTTATTCGACTAATTTAGACTCATAGCTCATTCCTCCTACTCACGATGTAGATAATATTATAATATTATAATATTATGAACATCGTGCTCCTATTTTCTACTCCTTATCGTAGTCTGCAGTACTGTGGTAGTTCTTAATATGGGTTATTATGGTATTTTCTGCCAATTTTAGTACTTGTAATAAATTAGCGCAACTTATAGGTCAACATTAAAGTCTGTATGTTATCTGTGCCAAAATATTTTAAATAACATCAAGTAACTTGCACCAAATTTAAATAGTATTTTTGGTAATCTACACCAAACATTCATTTTTAATTATTGGAATTTACCCTAAATTAACACACATCAGTTATATCACATAAAACGAGACTTAAAAGGATGGGTTGCATGCTGAAACACACCAATCGCTGATTTTATAACTGTTCATTTTTTTCCCACCGAAATCTAGTACAATTTATAGTTTACACAGCTATTTTAATATTAGACACGACAATTTTATCATTAAACACATTATCAACACGTACAAATTGAATGTGTGCGCAATATAAATTATTATAACCACGAACCCAAATAAAAATGAAAACATAATACCTACGCAACAAAAATATATTAATAATAAATAAACATCACACTAACGCTGAACGCAATTGTTTTGTTTCCGCGTTATTCTTTTTATCATTCCAAAGTCGTTAAATCGAATGTTTCATACACGACAAATTGAAATTTTCACGAACATAATATTATAATTGGGTGAATTTTCATGGTGTTTCCTATTGCAGTTCCATGTTTAATGTATAAAGAATAACAACTGCACTGTACTTTTAGAACAAGTTATAAAATGTAGGTATTATATTGCACTTTAGCACCAATGGGACTGTTGTATAAATCTATATAATTTTAATGACTGACATCACATGTTCCGAAATAGTTTCTAAAATTGTCTAACATGAGCTCCTCTATCGTTGCACATTGTTATGTTGTAGTAATCCTACGGTTGTTTTCTAATAATTTACATTCAAATTACAAATATACTACATACGTATTGACTTTTAAATACATTATCACTAACAAAGTTAAAAATATCAAGCTAGCTCTTACCCATTGTATTATATTACTAGCTGCCCGTGTTAAAGATTTGTAAATTGTATCAATAAAAAAAATGTAAATGCCACATTTCAACTAATTATAATATTATTATACATTATATAACCAATGGCGACAATTTAAATTAACTTCCTATTAAGCTATAATCTAAAATTTACTGTACTAAAATCTGAGAGAACTCATACTTTTCGAGATATTTTTTTACAAACAAATGGGCTTCTCTTTTATAATATATAATATAGATTATTCTTATGCTAAATCTATGTGACAAAATTAAATATTTAGATACCTCTTCAAATATAAAATATTAAAGATAATATTTCTTTAGTATACTCCTATATGGTACAAGGCACAAGGCAATTAAAGGGATTTGTGGTATCCAATTTAGACAAAAAAGAGATCGTTTAAAAAAAAAACAATTTTTTACTTCGCCCAAAAAATCTTTCGCAGTTGTAGATTGAGGACTAATATTACACAATTTATTTATTCATTTATAACTAATTTATAATTTTCTATTGCGTATATTTGAAAACATCATTTTACTTTTGTATAGTCACCGTAAAAATATTGTCACCCTCTAACACAAGAAATGGTGAAACTTTGATTTTTTTACGCCTGGAAATAATGTTAAAATTACGTCCAATCATAGACCAAGAAAACTGAAATACCCTCCTTACAATTATTGTTTTCTGATAATAAGCATATAATTAGCACAATTAAATGTTTTTATTCAAACATTTAGTAGATAGGTAATCATTGATGAATATTTTGGTTACACCAAAAATAATATTTTCAATTTTGTATTTTCCAACTATATTAAAATGCAGTATGGAATTTTATTTTAAAGTAAACCTACCACTTAACATAAGGTACTTATATAGAAAAACAGTTTAATACCTAATCTGTGCACATATTATATATGTGTATATATTATTATATTATTATATATTATTATATATATTATATATAATATATCTGTATTCTGTATATTATATTATATTTCTGAGTATTATATATTATTATATATCGTATATTTATACGTTGATTGATACGTCATAAAAGTTATTGCAAATCAGATATTTTAACGAAAACTCAGCATCAATACATGCGTGGTTTATCTTAGAACCTTAAAAATTATAGTGTATCTATATGTACATCTATACATAATCTTAATATTTTTAGAACTTTGACTGATACCTGGATAACCAAATGACGATCCTGGTCACAATCATAGTTTATTTATTTTAGGGTACAAACGACAAACGTCATACAAAGTATACGACAAAAGACATAATACTACATTTATGATTTATCATTGTGGTAATTTCTACTATTTTTGCTACGTGATGTAGTAATTAATAAATAAGAATGACGATTATTGTTTCACACTGTACCAAATGTATGGTTTTATATTAGATTCAGAGCGGAGCGAGGAAGCTATTGGTTTTACAATTGTGTTTATTTATTTTTTTTTTTATATCCTGTATACAAAATTTCTACCAGAAGGAGTGCTTCGATTTCAACATATAGTACATTATCTTTTAGAAAATTGGATCAAGATAGTACTTTAAAAAGGTCATTTTTCGATTTTCTCAATAGTTATTTAATGCTACGAGAAAAACCATCGAAAAATTACGAAAAAACGCTTTGTTTGTCACCATAGAAACGAACAAAAAATTATAATATTATAATATTAATTCAACTTACATGATAAAATAAATAATAACAATTAACAATTAACAATACAAAATATCCAGACTGACAAACCGCCTCCGCTCAGAATTGTTTTCTTATACAATGATATTTTATCATTGAATTCAAGTCTAATACAATCCATTATACAATGACCCACTTGTAATCTACTGTACAGCAGAGCGACATCCATTTTTTTTTGTGGCGATCACCACGTCATGATAAACAATTTATGTGAAACAAAAATAGTGTTCTAACTTCTAACACCAAACGTTAAAGACTAAACATAGTCCCATAAAAAAAAATATGCTCGGGGATCAATCCCAGTAATCACCCTACCTCCCCTAGTTTCACCTCTGATGTATTGTATTGTTATCACAGTCATGAATATATTATAATATAAACACATATTTCCTATGTATATACGTATATTATGTAATACGTATTTCCCATGACGTATATAATATTATTATGTAAAAAAGATCCAATTTATCGGATGATGCGATTTCTTTCATTTAAGTAATTATAATTGTCCGCCCTAATATTATATTTAGCTTAAAACTGTATAATTTAGCTTATTGAGTTTCTCAATGTCACTATTGTATATGTTATTTATTATGTCCTATACATTGTACGTTGGACTATTCATATTAAAATATAATATATATAAACAAATAGTGTTATTTATATTGAGTATTTATTTTGTCCAAGTGGCAAAATCCGAACCATTTGTTATTTGTTAATGAACTACTTACTATTACTGTGGCCGTAAATTGTATAACCTATTCCCCATTTCCCCACCCATTTTTTTTTCATACGGCCCGGTTCTTTAACAATCACTTTATAGTATATTATAGGCATTTAAAGAATGTTTAAGGATTTAAAAATACAATTTATTATATTATATGGATTTAATGAATATACATTTTTCCAAGTCTGATACCAATATACAGCGTAATGCATATTAACATCATAACAAGGTAATAAAACTGTGAAGTGTGTTAACAGTGCATAGTGCGTGGTATTAAGTTATTTATTTATTTATTATACACACAACGCTGAACGCATTAACGTATAAGCGTATAATATATTATGGGTAGGTAGGTGTACATTTGGGTAAATCTATTATATCATTACGTTGCCCGGGTACAGATACAGAGCTGATAATGAGGATTATTATAACCCTAATGAAAAAAGTCATAAGAATGTAATTTTATAAAATACAATATATTAATGGACGCGCATAATTAAAGGGAAAAGTGTCTAACTATATAATATTATAAAAGCGGCGGGTGCGCTTTATCGGGCAACAACGTGGGACACGGCTATATTATAACACGCTTAGCAATGAGTTATTTATGCGTGAAACGACTACCGGAATCAAGTATGTACCCGACGAACAATATTTTTGATGACATCGAGAGCTAATAATAATAAAGCATAAAACCTCGTAAATTTGTAATGCGATAATAGTTAATATTTTATATCGGTATATTAAGGGTTATTCCGCCGTAACTTATCACCGATGACAAAAAGCGAAAGAAAAAAATATAGTAGGTAATATTGAAAAGTCATCTGTTCTATACTTTTATGTATATGATGCGTGTATAATGTCATTTTCGGATCGGAAAATTTGTCGACTGCGCTATGATTTTTCGTAAGACCGAGTTGACACAGCCAAATAAGACGAAGAGCTCAATTGAAACGTAGACTAGAAATTCGCGCGTTTCGGTCGATATTACATTTATAATACAGATATAGTTTTGGTGTTTTGAAAAGGCTTTGAACCGATTTGATTACCTGGAAATGCCTATCTGTGGGACGGGAATACCACAAACACTTCGGATTCCTTTGAAGATGTTTATACGCATTATATACCTACCCCACGAATCGTAATGCTGGTCGATGCGAAACAGACATTTTTACATTGAAGGTGTACCGGCGTTAATGTTTAATAATAATTAATTTTGCAGTCTTACATTTTGTCCTCACGTACTACAAAGCTCATGCACATAACATTGGTCTCCTAAATATGTTTAATAAACATAATATTATAATACGCGAGGATGAGGTTACAACCAGTGAATTACTGTGTACCTTACATCCCTTAAATGTAAGCACATCGGTGAGAATATGCGAATTCAGAAATCGCGGTAGTCATGGTTTTTTCCTTTGATCTTAATACTCTAAGGAAATTGGATGATCGCTTTCAGACGTTATATTGATATAAATACAGAAATGTACACTATATATCATGTATGTAATACAATTTACAATATAATATATATATATATATATATATTATATATGTATATAGTATATAAGTCTATTATCTGCAATTTGATAATCATTTTCAAAGTGTCAGAGATAGTCCTATAACAACTGAACCGATTAAAAAAAGGTTTTAATAAATTTAGTAATATATGCGTAATAAATATGGTATTGTGAGGATAGAATAATAATGATGTGTTATCAAATAGGTACAATGAGCTATAAATATCTAGCTCCCTAAAAACTCCTGAAACCCCCTAAGGCCTAAAGTATCTATTTCCAAACTTGACCTTGTAAAGCACAATTTTCAATGATTTTTATTTTTAATAATAATTTTTTAATTAAGTTAAATTATTACAACATTTTGGATCGAATGCTTATTTTTACTCTGTTTAAGTTTTAAGCGGAGCGAAAGAATATATTTATTTTACAATGGTATGTGTATTTTTTTTCTGTTTGTCATCAACATTTTGGGTAGTAAGAATAATGGTCTGATTTTCGAGATCAGCATCTTTTCCGATAGAAAAGTGAATCTAGCTGGTACTTATGGGGGGTCGAAATTGAAAATTCCAATTTGTTTTAGAAAATGTCAAGAAAAACAGCAAAACAAGTGGTAGTTTTTACGCAACACCAATTTTTGAAAAAAAAAGATTTTATTTTTTTGGTGTAACACAAAAGCTAATAACCGTAAGACTTTGAAATTTTAACAAAACATTTATATTAATTCCAAGGTAATAACATTTTTAAGTTCGAGATTTTGAGTATATTACTTATACGCAGATTATTTCACGAATCCACTTACATAGAAGATGCGGATCTATATTTCAACGGGTTAAGTACAATGGTGGTATCAGAAGTTGTCGGTCGGACTTAGTTCCAAGGTTATAAGCTTTTTAAATCACATCTCCACGAATCTACTCGAAAAAATACATTCTAGAACTTTATTAAATAGTATATGTAAATATTTATTTGAATGCATCCATGCATTTATACATGTACCTACGTCCTACTTACATTATACAAATTACATATCTCAAAGGTTTGACTAGGATTTTATAATATAAACAAAATATTTTCTTTTTTTTGGTGGATGGTGGGGGTGTCGTTAAAAGGGTAAATGTTTCAAACCCCCCCCCCCCAAAAAAAAAAAAAAAACATTATCAAACTATGTAACTGCTAAGTAATTAAACATAGTACCTATTTACAATAATATTATAATACAAGTACCTATATATATTGTAACTGTTAATTATAATTGTTACCTATCTGATTTTTTAGTCCTAAGCATAATATTGTTCATACCTTGATTAGCAATACTTACAAGTTACAAGTGAGTTTCAAGTGTAATAAAGTACATATTCAGCTTTATTTTATCGATTGTTAATTAAATACTATTACTTTAAAGTTAAAAGATTAAATAGATAAAATCATATTAATATGAACATTATTCAACAGATGTTTTTAATAATATATTACTAACGAAGTCGATATACAAAGATGGTAATACATTAATATTGAATAAATACATAATTATATTTTCAATTCAATAGTTTTCATTTTTTTTATATGAATAGATAATAATAATTTGGTGAGTAAAATTATTTGCCGACGTACTATCTTAAATAAAAATATATGAACAATAATATTTATTAAAATATGCATAAATATTTCATTTTAATTATTCTACTAAATAAAATGAGTAGGTAAAACTACAATAACACTACAAAAAATAATAGATTCCAATGTTTTAGGTAATTACGAAATTATACTATTAAATACAATACTGATACACGTAAGTTAGAGATGAATGGTGATTAAAATGGAAAATAAATTATACTGTCCAATATTATCCAATATTGTTTTCGTATAATTATTTGTCTGTAAATAGAAACGAGAAATTTAAGTTTGTCGGTATTTCTTTACGTGTTTTTTAAGATTTGAATGTTTAGCAGTTTATATGAAACCATTGGACCCATTCAAAATATGTATTAAATTTGTATGGCTCTAAGCATTCGATTCGATGAATATTATTTTTATTTTAACTGATTTGTTCGCTTGCGTTTGCATATAAGTGTTTTTCCATTAGGACAATTGTGTATGCAAATTATTGTTTGTGGTTTTTTTAATACGTTTTTAGATTCTGCGTGTATGACTTTCTTAAATTTTTATATACAGGTCATATAATAGAAAAAACAGGTCGAACTCCAGTTTTCTTGCAATATAAACGGCTCCTTTATCTATCCCTGGATTGCACTATTTTTTTCCTTTTTCTCAAACTGTATTATATCCGACGAGCCTTTCAAAACAAAATCGTTGTTTTTATTCCTTTTTTTAGACTTTTATTATTATTATTATTATTCCTCGTCGTATCTTTCATGTTCGTTTGGATTGATTTTACGTACGTAAAGGGGATACTATTCTATATACTATTTTGCGCTCGCCTCATCGCACAACTGATATTTCGCCGTCCAACACACGGATAAAAAGTACATGCTTTTTGGTTTAACCGTACTTCCACACATATAATGCTACACTGTCGTCCTATACATCTTTGAAAACGATTTTCCAGTTCAGTGAATCCCGCTTAATTCTCTCGCCAGCTAGTCAAAGGCCAAAGGCGTCAGGTATATATAGTAGCATATACCGCAACGTTTGTGGCTAACCTATAACACTGACCGACCATAAATCGTACAGGTAAGGTAAGCACGTGACTGCAGACCTGACGCTGAACACTAATGATGATGATTAGGGGGTCTTATTACTCAAACGTGATACAATGTCAATGTAAATATATACTTACTATAGGGGATATCTTACATTATTATAATTATTTATGTCTACTACGTCAATGAGGAGCGATACACCATATTATTATAATGAGTAACGGGTTTGGTTCTGATTCTAAATATTTTTACGATTTCTTGACAAGAAAAAAATTTGAAATTAAAATAGAAGAGTTATGTCAACGCAATCAATTATTATAAGATTTGAAATTCTGTTTTAATAATAAAGTATTAATTTAATAATAGGAAATTTATTTCATACATCATTAACTCAAAAAGAGCGTCACGGTTTTTGTTCAGCACTCAAAAACTTTTTAATATCTATCATAATCGATACATATGTCTATATTTTGGACTTCTGTACACATTTTTAGATTCGTTAAACAATGATCATCATTGTAATAATATTAGAAATCTGAAAGACACATCTTCAACAGTGAAGCATCAAAATAATCAATTCAAAATCTTTTGTATTTGGTTCGATCCCAATTTTAATACGCCACCTCATCTATTCATCTGATTCTATGACACTTAGGTACCTACCTACATACAATCTCGAATCCATCTAAAACTCTTTTCTACGATTCACACAGGTTATGATGGAGTTTTAGGGTTTTCTGAAATGACTTCCTCAAAAATCCGTAAAAACCATCTAAGTTTAAACATTTAATTTAATAGTCACTAATAATGCAATAGATAGATTGTAGTCATTTATTAGAAAAACTTAATTATATCAATCATGCGTGGGTATATGAGGGAGGGCTTGTATGGGGCTAATCCAACAAACACTAAGTTTTTTTAAGAAAACATACATTTTAATTACTCAATCGACTCACCATGCAGAAAATATGCAAATATCATTAGTAAATTCTGCAAATTTAAGTATATTTTATTGAAATATTAATTATATTAGTCAAATATGTGGTTTGATTTTATTTTTTAATGTTCCCAAATTATATAGGTATTGTGTATTGTTATTATTATTATTAATCATTCTAATTGCTTGTATTATATACACATTTAATTTATATTTTATATTTTAAACATACTTAGATATAATTTTCTTCTTATACTGTATACACACATTCATTAATTTATAATGTACCTACAACAGTTATATTTATACATAGTTATTGTAATTGGAGTATCTTTTCTCTATAGATAAATAAATAAAACGACACTTGAATATAATTTTTATTAGAAATCATTAAAAAAAAGGTGGGTAAGTGTATGTCGCTCTGCTGTACAGTAGGTTACAAGTGGATCACTGTATAATGGATAGTATTAAATTTGAATTCAATGATATAATATCACTGTATAAGAAAAACGATACTGAGCGGAGACGGTTTGTCAGTCTAGATATAAGACATAAATATTATACATTTATATCTATGGTATAAAAAAAATTTACCTATAATAGATACCTATCATAAATTCCAAATTTATCATATCACATTATCTATTAGATACTTATTATGCGTTATACATCAACAAAAAAACCGTGATACTATCATAGATATATAATAGTATACTTTATAAGTTTCAAGTACCTACCCACGAATAGTATTATACAATCACAACAAAATAATTAAAATAGTTATTCTTGGTTTTTTAATATGTAATTTCATCCAAATTTGAACTTAAAATGGCTATAAAAATAAACTGTGCTTATGTATTTCTTAGAATTTTTGGTAACAGAATTAAATATTTACGTGGAATCTTGTTTTAAATTTTCAATCCTTAGATATAAAAGTTGAACATTTTATAAATTTTTAACTACAAAATAATTATTCAATTTTAAATTTGATTTTAAATGCTTATAAAAAAAATGTGTGCCTATGTATTTTTAATATTTTACAATTGCTGTAAATTTTCATTCATTTTTACCAAACAAATAAAATTTTATTGATATTTATAGAAAAAAAAATTAAAAAAATTGAAAAATGACAATGTCCGTAAGCAGCTCAAAAAGAGTCAAGTTATTTTCAAATTTTTATCGTGTATAGAAAATTCTAATATAAACATTCAGTGAAATTTTCAAGTATCTACAGTCATTCGTTTTTTAATTACAATAAAATAAGAAAATCGTTACGTAAGAAATCGAGTGAATATCAAATGTTGTAAAAATATGAATTTCAAACGCTCATAAAAATTTAATTTGAGTTTCTTATAGACATTTTTTTTTTTGATAAAGGTAGATTAACCTAAAAGGAATCTTGTATTACATTTTAAAATCTTAGATTTAAAAAGAAAAATTTTTACGAATTCTTAACTCAAAATAATTTGCTAATTTTCGTGATTTTTACATATTTTGTCAATTTTTGAACTTTAAATGCTAATAAAAAAAAACTGTGACTAAGGATTTTTAATATTTTTAAAATCTCATTGTAACAATATAGCAGGAGCCTTGTATTAAAGTTTCAACTATTTTTACTCAACAAATAAAGTTTTATTGACATTCATAGAAAAAAAACTAATTAAATTGGAAACTGAAATTGTCCGTAAACAGCTCAAAACAAATCAAAATATTTCGAAAATTTTATCATGTATTTAAAATGGAAATATAAACAACCAGTGAAAATGTCATGTATCTACAGTCATTCGTTTTAAAGTTACACCAAAAACCAAAATCAATTTTCTCGAAAACAGATTTTGCGTAAAAATTCCCGTTTTTCCTTAATTTTTCTTTTGTTTTTCACTGCGCTTTTGAACATTTTACTTTTGACCCCCCAAAGTACCAACTAGATTTACTTTCCTATCAGAAAAGATACTGTTGAAGAAAATCCAAGCACTTTTACTGTCCTAAAAGGTGATGACAGACACAAAAAAAATAAAATAAAAAAAAAAACACACATCATTGTAAAATCAATACATTCATCGTTCCACTCAGAATCTAAAATCATAATGTGTAACTGGAAAAATGGATTCAGTCCAACAGTGATATAAAACTAAATCGAAAACTCAAAGTACGATTTGAAAACAAAATGCAAATATGGAGGGGATATTATTGTAACAATTTAATATAATAATAGTATGTATTAAAAAAATAAATTAATTTTAATGCAACTTTTCGCAGAGCACCTAACGAAAGCTACCTAAGTCATATAACTTTTTTTCTGTGTATACATTTATTTAGCGGTCCTAAGTAATATGAATTTATATAACCATTGTTTATAGTCTTTATGTTTTTTTTACTGTGGTCATCACACCACTTCTAGAGAGGAATGGCCCGCCCAAAGGACATCAATTTTACCATATCACAAAAAGATTTAACAATCGTTAACTTTCAATTTAAAATTTAAAAGTTTTTTTTCAGTAACAAATTCATCGTGAATTATTACACATTATGATAAACTAGTGAAGAAAGTTAATTAAATATCTAACTAGTAATTTTGTCTAAATTTGAACATAAAGTATCTATAAAAAAAACTGTGCTTATTCAATTTTTATATTTTTAGCTATAGTATGAAATATCTATGAGAAACCTCGTTTTAAATTTCAATAGCTTAAAAAAATTTAACATTTTATAAATGTTAAACTACAAAATAATTGCACATTTCCGTGATTTTGATGAATTTTGTCAAAGTTTGAACTTTAAATGCTCATAAAAATAAAATCATACTTATAGATTTTTTTTTTTTACTTATAGATCATACTTTTTTTTTTTTTACTTACATTTAAATTTTTGAATTAATTAATAAACCAAATATTTTTTTAAAAAAATTTTTTAAAAATTTAAAGAAAACTAATAAAATTATTTTGCCTATAAATATTTAATTGTATGGTGCATAGGGAATACCGATATAAATATTTAGTGAATCACGTACCTACAGTTGTTTTCTTTTTTAAATAATGAAACAAAAAAAAAAGCTCGTTGGAATGTTGGGGATCACAAAATTTAAACATTTTCCAAAATAGGTTGTACCATGAAAAGTTTGAGAACATCTGATTTAAAGTATGTGTAATTCAATTAAAATAATTAAATAACAACTATACAAATACCTGAAATTTCCATTTAGAATTTTATTGTTTGTAGTTTATGAACTTCTTTGTAGTTAATTTAATTATATTAATTTGAATGTTAGGTAACATTTTGTTCTATTGAATTGGTAAAACTTAGTTAAGCAACACGCTCTTAAAATCGTATGTATATATTTGCTTTTGATCTGCCCACAATAAAACATTGCAGCACGCTATTTTTAACATATTTTTACTGTTATAAAAATTCAATCAATATAAACAAAAACAAAATTTTATACATTGATATAAATATATAATAATAATAATAATAATAATAAGAGCATTTCCTGTTTTTAAGTTCTAGAAAAAAAAAATTGTTAACAATGACATGTAACATACCTATAATTCGAGTGTTCAAATTATATCGACTTATAAATTCAAAAAATAATAACTTATAACCTTTTTACCTTTAACACTTTAAAGTTTAAAATATTATATACTTTTACATTATTATAGTGTATTACTACGTTGCACATAGAAACAACGTTAAATAACGATATAAATATCTAGGTAACATGAAAAAAACGAAGTTCTTCAAATTACCATTTCAGTATCTAAGGGTATCATTCAATGTATAAATTATAATCTTCATCGGCTAAGACTTTTAATGAAATAATGTAATAACGCTATCAATAAACATTCAATTGTTAAAAATATACCTAGCTCGGTACCTACATATTACCAGTGGGGCCGAAGTCCATGGTGACGTCGGGCCGTGGCCCGACCTCTTTTTTAAAAAATGTGGCCGGCTGGCCTTATTTTATTTACTTCACAACTTTAATATGAGCATGAGTATATTTAAACCGTGATTATGAATAAATGTATATTAGGGTACCTCTATATTAAATAATTAAGATATTGAGGCCGGGAAGTTTTAAAATTGCCCGACCACATTTTAAAAACTTCGGCGCTACTGCCTATTACCTACCTACTGGTAAAATTATTTGAACAAATATTATATTATTCTAAAGCAGTGGTGTTCAACCCTTTTGGACTCGCGACCCACTTTTTTAGGCCCACATTTTTCGCGACCCACGTAAGCTTTATAGAAAAACAAAGCTAAAATTGCTTAATACCTATATTGTATAGTAAAACCTATTATAACTGAATAAACTGAATATACTGTGATTTAATGTCCATTATATTATAGAATATAGATTATATAAACTGCCGTTTTTTTTATTTCATCTATTAAACTTATTTTTTATTTTAAAAATAAGACGTATCGCGACCCAATTTTAAAGCTTACGCGACCCAAAAATGGGTCGTGACCTACCGGTTGAAGACCACTGTTCTAAAGGTTTATTGCCAGAAAAATCTGGTAGCAAAAAGCCAGACCGATATTAGTTCGTGAATATTATAAATGCTTTATTCGTAATTTAATGTGTGTGTTTTTTTATAGGGAATAAAAATAATAATAATTTATTTCAAGTTAATTTCACGGAGCCGAACATTATGTCCATATGGTACAACAATAACAATAATAATAAATTATGCACACAACTAATTTATTATCTGATGCGTATATACTTTCATTATTTGATCACCAGTGGTGGTATTCGATGCGACTTCGCAGGTATCTATCTGATATTTAAATCGATTCGATTATCGATGTTATTAATCCATAGGCTTTTTTTTTATCTTCATGGGCATTCATGTAATATGAACCGTTTAACCGTTTATACAATTTTTGTTCGTGGGTTTTACTACCAACAACCTCCTCGTTTTCTATATAAATAAGGCTCGTTGTGAAGAGATCAAAGTAAATACTGTTATCTCGATACCACATACACAGTGGAAGAACTTTTAATGTTTAAAAAATAATAAGAAAATTGACATATTTATTATTTATTATTACTAGTGCATAATAGGCAGAATATTATTACCTACTGCATCAATACAATTATAAAATTCTCATGATGTTGTAGGTATATGCCTACCTAAAGTCAGCGTGATGGTAACATTACAAACGTAAATATTTAAACAGCCAATACCACTTTATATTATTACCGATGTCTTGTTAATATAATATAATTATGCACTCGATAGTTGGATATTATGTTAATAAATCAGTGTAAAATATCGATATTCGACGTGTACCTCTTAGCTCTACCAAGCTATTGAGTTAGAAAGTGTCATGGATTTAATAGTTATTGTAATATTTGTATACAAAAAGGGGCGGTTCATTGTTGATTTATCAACTACTTTACACCAACAATAAATATTTTTAATGAATACCTTATTGGTATATTAGTGGTACCTACTATTTAATCAAAAGTTATTGTAATGCCTAAACGCAGTTTACAATAGCATTTTTACATTACCTGTTTACAATAATAAATTGTGAATAACACCCAGCTAATATACTTAAACTGTTTTTTTTAACAACAATATCAGTGGTTAGCGTTTTTAATTACCTATATATTATTTATTATTTATTAATGGTTGTATTATTATTGTCACTCGATAATAGATTTTTATTTCTTTTATACCATAAACTTAAAAAAAAAATATGTACCTATAGTGAATATTGATTCCAAATACGACATAATTAACCCACAACAATCTAAATGAATATTTTTCACAGTGTATGATATAATAATAGCACCTGTGTTGCATATTGTTATATCACTCATGACATCAAACGACGATTACTAGACGATAATATATTATGTAAAAAAAAAAATGTTAATACCGACACGATTCGTTAAACGAGTAAGTACCTATTTCGATTGATATTAAATGTCCTATAACGTTGGTAAATCATTATTACTTATTATTGTAACCTCCGCATATATGTTATTATTATTAATATGAAATAATTTGTAGGCGTTTGGCTGTTCACCACCGTTTTCCGTTGTAGTTAGAATTCCGTAATATTACTACGACAGCCCAGTGGCGTATTTAGAAATTTTTCATCTAAGGAGTCCAGCTAATTTTTCAAACACATTTAAGATGGGGGCCCCGCTACAAAATATATTAATATATACATTAGATGTTTAGATATGTATTTATGGGGCCAATGGCGGGGGTCCGGACCCCATTGATACCTCCCCCCGTAAATACACCCCTGCGACAACTGACGGACGATCGGAGTTGCTAAAATCATCATACACGCTGGTGTACTTCAATTTGTTATAAAACCTAACACTAATTTTTATGTTTCCAAACAATCCTTCCACCGTAAAATTTGTAGTAATACCTATTATGAATGATAAGAGACTATTGATTTTAATTTTTCACATACTTTACAAGTAGATATTATATTTTAGTTGCTTAAGAAAGAAAGTAATTTAAAAATGTAGAATCAAATAGTATAATTGTTTTTGGGGATAAGTGGAGGGGTGGGAACTTCTACACTCCCTGTGGTGAACTACTGCAGTACCTATACCAGGGTATGATTGATCAGTGCCACCTGTATGGATATTATATATGCCCGCAGTGTTTTTCATCTGAAAATATTGGTAAATAATAACAATTATCGTCGTAATACTCAACTACAAAATAAACGAAAATCGTAGGCGTTCCTTTTGTTATATAAAAAAAACCAACAATCAAATCGAATCTATAAACGTATTATTCTGCATAATATCATATGGCTGAACACGGGAAAAATTCTCGAATATCAATTCCCCATAATCATATTAATGCGTATAACTACAATATGATCATCTATGTAAGGTATATTTTGCATTTTATATAACGTCTTATGAGTTATCATATTATATTATTCCGAAGCAGCCGTAAATCGAGATTCGAGAACGAGTAGACCCACTGGAGGTGTTTAGCGTCGGATCCGACAATAATTACAATATATTATAATGTTATGCTGTTATATAATACAGAAGTACAACTCTCGTTTATTATCATCATAACAATATGTCAGATTTTCGCAATATGACACATCGTAACTCGTACGTCCACGCTACAACAACAGCCGTGATGTTTGAATGTAAATTAATTGACGCGAGGAGGGTGCTACCGACGTTGTCTAATTCGGTAACCACAATATGATAAAATACGCGTGTAAATATTTAAGTAAGGGTAACGTATGTATCCGATCTGAAGTGAACGATTTTCGGAAAACTTCGTGCTCCAAGCGTTACGAGATCTATTATAGTGGCGCCGAAATCCAACATTTTACCTATAACATTAGACACCTCCACATAACATTTTAACACCCACCTACATCTTATAATTACCTTACCATACACCAAGTATAGTTTTTATGTTGTCTATTAAACAAATGTTCATAAAATAACTATAGAATAACAAAGGTGATCCCTTATCTACTAAAGTCACATATGACAATTGTCATAGGTAAATATATATTTTGGCGCCACTGGATCTATATTATATATCTATAGGTCAGCGTTTCTCAGCCTGTGGTCAGCGTACCACGAGTGGTATACTCGGAAAGCTCATGGGTGGTACCAGGAGAAAATCTCACTTTATAAAAAAAGGAAGGAATCATTATTTAGATTAAACATTATTGGGGTTATTTAATATTTTTTATAATAATAATATAAATAACAAGTTTACATATTTAATTTGCTTTTTGTGCATTAAAAAATGGTTATACTGTTATAATTTTGTAATTCCTAATAAAATAAAATTAAACACATGTAAAAATAACGTATACATTGTTGAAACTAAAAAAAAAAAATGTTATTTGGTCAGTGGTACATGACAATTTTCAAACTGTGTAGTTGGTACGTGGATATAAAAAGTTTGACAGTTGCTATCTATAGATACATTGTTATTTGCGAACACGATTTTTTAAATACCCGAGATCAGGGGCGCCTTTTGCGACGATGGGAAGCCAGGAAGTCGTAAATTAACACCTCTATATTTTTCTACGTCTTATTGGCCTATCGTAAAATGTACAAATGCGCGGATGACCGATGAATAAAAGTTAAAATATACATATTATGAAATCCATAATATAGTTATTATTCCAATAATATAGTATGTTTTTTATTTAAATTATATATATTATTGGTACGCATGACAAATAAAAAGGTTTTTCCAACTTCTAACTTCACAATTTTTGAATTCGTTAAAATTTAAAAAATGTGAGCCTTCACTCTAAACACACATAAAATGAGTTTAATATGATATAGAGAGAAAAAATTGACCTAATTAAATTTTAGAGCCCCTATTCAAAAACTCAAATGGTACCACTGCCAGATCTATAGTGACTCGATAGCAAAAAAAAATATTTATAATATGCTATATAGATATATTACCAACTAGATCCATTTTGCTATCAGAAGCAACCTATCAAAGTTAAAAATCGAAATTTTACTGCTCCAAAAGGTAATGACAGATAAAATAAAATAAAAGACAAATCATTATAAAACCAAAATATTCATCATCGCTCTACTCAGAATTAGAATTAATTTTATTTAGCCATATCACATGGCATTTCAGTATACATATTTTTAGGTTTTTAAACACATTTATGGTTTTTTAAGTGTAAAACACTTGCATATTAGTATACATTAGGAATTTAGGTAACTATTATTAGATATACTAAATTGTTTTCATCTTTTTGCTTTGTAAATATAGTACATTATATTATATTATTGAGCTCTCTATATTAATTTTAATCAAATCGTTCAATCATTGTATTATAAAAATTCTCGATGAATATTATATTAAAGGGATTGCAAGACACAATTATACTTATTCATTTATTAATTATTAAACCTATTTTTCTATATTTTTTTTAAGAAATTCGATAAACATATATTAAAATTATATTAATTACGTTTTTGCATGCAAATATGAAACAATAATAATAATTCATATTAAAATCGTCTTTGGACTTTAAATACTGATTTATACATATACTGTCATATCTCAACCTCATTTTTAGTGTACCCTGACATAAAGTGTATAGTATTATAGTCCAAAATTGGAAATGTGCAGTATGTATCTGAGAGTGTGTACTAGTAAACAAATATACGTAGAAATTAGATACATACCCACATATGGGTACACCCATGATACAATTTAGCTATAAAACGACATTGTTATGAACTAGAAGGTATTTTCTTACATAAGCAAATCCTAGCTGCAAGATGGATAGAGTAATTCACATTGTATTAAGCTCATGGATAAATTCATGTAATTTGTAAATTGTTTGTATTTCATAAGTATGTGTATATATTGTCTACGTTGGAATAATACTGTAAAGTAATATTACTAAGCTGCAAATTGATAAAAAATGAAAAGATTTTAATACTAATACTCATTATAATAATTTAAAAGCTGTATAATAGGACCATATTTTATGGGCCACTATAATATATATTATAATCTCAATGTACAAAAACGAACTATAAGAATATTTCATACAAAAAAAATAAATAAATAGTGGCTGACGGATTACACTGTGTATATGGAAAACTAGTATCGAACCTGGCTGCTGCTATAGGTATTTTAAGCGTACCTGTGACTGTTGGTGGTGGTCGAAAACACAGGTGTTAATCTTAATTCAATAAATAAAAGCCTGCGGGCGCGTATATCGAATACCTGCGATATATCAACCGTTTAGGAGATATCGTCGTAACGCGGACGTCTTGAAGCAGGGAAAAGACCGTAAAATAATGATCTACTCCGACTTTTAACGTTTATTTATTTATATTTATTCGTTTGTTTCCCGACCTCCCGGGTAAGTCGTTAATCGTCGTTTACCCATCGACCGTTACCTTCACATACACACATTTATAAGTATTATACACACATGTACTGATAGGGGGGGGGGGGGGGGTTAGTATCCATGTATAGGTAGTTTACACACACGGCGTGTTTGTATTTCACGTCTTTTCTTTTAATTCGAGTATCGGTCCACCCACGCACCGTCGCGCACACACTCTCGAAGTGAAAACTTTTTTTCTTTCGCGGGAACGCGCGAGAAAGCGGCGTAAAATATACTGCGGAGAACTTTGTGTCGGCCGCTCCAGCCGATCAGCACCGCGAATCGATCGGCTTGACACAATGCCACCCGACAAAATTCAGGTCGAAACGGTTTTTTTTTTTAAGAAGGCAGACGAAATTTTGTCGGCGTTTTTACGATGACGACGGCGAATAATATTATACAAAACACAATGCACATCGCCTGCACGAGTACGATGAGAGACGAAGGTAGACGACCAAAATACATTAGTGGAGCACGTGATTGCGCACTGTTTGCCCGAAAACAACTCAGCACTATATAAGTACGCACCAAAAATATTTATCCACCAACGAAATATCGGTTCCAAAAAATTCAAAGCAATAATATAACTTATTAAAAGATTGTGATTCAAAATCAAAAATAGGTAGGTATTTGGTTAAAATATTTTTTTTCGTTTCTAGTCTATTATTCGAAAATATATTCGACGATAGCTTTGTGGGGTAAACCAAAAATGCTCCTTCCAATTCGATTTCTCTAAATTAGACATAATTATGAACCTACATATACCCCGATTTATTGTTTATAATATCCTAATATTTTAATATGAATTAATAAAGAAGGTAGGTAAGGTGGAAAAGGTGGCGTTCTGCTGTACAGTAGGTTACAAGTGAGAAGTGGGTCCTTGTAATGGATGGTGTTAAATTTGAATTTAATGATACTTATAATATTATTGGATACGAAAGACGATACATAGCAAAGACTCGAATATTACTAAGTATATTTGATGATATTATTGTGAATAAAACAGGGCTTGCATTTGAAAAAAAAATTCCGTTTTATGTTAATATTTATAATTAAAACGTTATCCAAGTTTTTCTTTTATCGTTATTTAAAATAGGGTTAATACCTATTAAATTTAAAAATAATAACTATAATATGGTTAGGTAATAGCCTGGATACGGAATATAATATAATCAATTCTTAGATTGTTTGCATGAAATAAATGTTTCTACAAAACCAATAGATCTTTTAAATCAACAGATTTTAAAAAATTTAGTTTTACGTTATTTTTCGTTCATGCTATTTTATAAATCACGTTTATCGTTATTTTTCGTTTAATTATATTCTATAAATTACGTTTTTCGTTATGATTTGTTTAATGATATATCTAATATATAAAAATAAGTCCGGTTTTCCTCCCTGACGCTATAACTCCAGAACGCACCAACCGATTTCCATGGTTTTGCATTCGTTGGAAAGGTCTTGGGCTACGTGAGGTTTATAGCAAAGAAAATTCTTGAAAATTCAGGAAAAATTCAACAGAAAAGTTTTGAAATCGTTTTTCACATACAGCGCCATCTATTATACATCTATTATATCTTTTATATATTATTTTTATGTACTTCAAACCAATAGCAACGGTGCGTGATAAAGTGTTTGACAGATAGTCATTATTCTCTGCTCAGTTAATTTCATTTAAGCTCAGTGTAAATTATGTGGATCGTGCATTTGAAGTTAAATTCAACACTCTGTCCATAGTCCAAAATGCCTAGAGAACGACGTTCGAACATCGGCCGCCGCACAAGACATGCAAGCCAGCAACAAGTCTATTCAAGGAACTTAAGAGAAGAAAGACAAAATATAATAAGAGAAAATGACCGATTGAGACATCGCGTGAGCACACGAAGATCATTGGCATCATACAATCGCTTGGCATTCCAATATGATCCCACTGCGAACTACAGTGATGATGAAAATTTTGATGTTGGACGAATGACGACTATATGCAGATATTGCAATGCGTTAAAGTTCAAAAGAGAAACGGTTGGATTGTGCTGCGCAAATGGAAAAGTCAAACTGGATCCTTTACTTACACCACCACAGCCACTGAAAACATTGTTTGATGGAAGTGATCCCGATTCAAGCCATTTTCTTAAACACATCCTTG
>NC_042493.1:81687558-81688953 GCF_005508785.2 Acyrthosiphon pisum
GGTACTCGACTTTCGGTAAAGAGACTTATGCCGAATTTAATTGAGGCAACCATTATTAACGGAAAGTACGCTGGTGAAAATGTATGTATTCCTCGAATACCAATGATTCCGACTGATCTTCCGTTTGACTTCAAACGATTGCAATTCCCAGTTCGCCTTGCGTTCGCAATGACAATTAATAAGTCGCAAGGCCAATCGCTTAGTGTTTGCGGGATAAATTTGGAAAATCATTGTTTTTCACATGGACAGTTATACGTTGCGTGTTCACGAGTTGGGAAACCATCCGCTTTGTTTGTGTTAACGACAGACAAAAAAACAAAAAATGTGGTTTACCAAAGAGCACTACAATGAAACAATTAAATAACACTTCATTTTAGTAGGTAATTGTAATGAATTTATTACTGTTGTGAAATGAAATAAATATTTTCCTTTTCAAATATATAACAAAAAAAATTACAACGTTACTTAAAACGAATCTGGTGGCGAAACGGAGTTCGACGGGTCTGCTAGTTGATATATAATAAATGATGTTAACCGTTATGTTTTATTTTGCGGTGTTTAATTATTTTTGATTATCGCTTTCCGTTATAATTACATTTACAAATTTCAATCGTTTTTTTGTCAAATATAACGTTATTATAACGTTTGCAAGCCCTGGAATATAGTATTTTATTTACCAATTTACATGGAATTTTGTTTTAAATTGTCAATCCTTAGCTATAAAAATTGAGCATTTTATACATTTTAAACTATAAAATCATTTTAGATTCTGAGTGGAACGATGAATGTATTGATTTTACAATGATGTGTGTTTTTTTTTTTATTTTTTTTTTATTTCTGTCATCACCTTTTAGGACAGTAAAAGTGCTTGGATTTTCTTCAACAGTACCTTTTCTGATAGGAAAGTGAATCTAGTTGGTACTTTGGGGGGTCAAAAGTAAAATTTTTCTAATAGTTTTCAAAAGCGCAGTGAAAAACAAAAGAAAAATTAAGGAAAAACGAGAATTTTTACGCAAAATCTGTTTTCGAGAAAATTGATTTTGGTTTTTGGTGTAACTTTAAAACGAACGACTGTAGATACATGAAATTTTTACTGGTTGTTTATATTTCCATTTTCTATACATGATAAATTTTTCAAAATATTTTGATTTATTTTGAGCTGTTTACGGACAATTTCATTTTCCAATTTAATTAGTTTTTATTTCTATGAATGTCAATAAAACATTATTTGTTGAGTAAAAATACTTGAAAATTTAATACAAGGCTCCTACTATATTGTTACAATGAGATTTGAAAAATATTAAAAATCCGTAGTCACAGTTTTTTTTTATTAGCATTTAAAGTTCAAAAATTGACAAATATGTAAAAATCACGAAAATTTGCAAATTATTTTGA